>NC_074680.1:39609125-39689373 GCF_029448725.1 Salvelinus fontinalis
CTATTTTTGTCTTATACAGTTATACAGTATAATATATATATATATATATTTTTAAATATATATAATTCCTGATTCTAGTTGATGATGCTATTTTTGTCTTTTAGAGTTTAGAGATTTTTTTTAAGTCCATCAAAAATGTGCGTGATTATAGGCCCAACTTTCACAGAATCAGTCTTGCACCTGAAGCGGTTCTCTGTGTCTGCTGACAAAGCAACTTCTCCCTCCTCCAACCCGCTCTCAGACAGAGAGATCCCTCAGCACTTGTCTTCCAAGGACCACCTCACAATTTATGACCTAATACTGAATCACAACCACAGTGCCAGAGAGAGAAAGAGAAGAAAAAAAAGGATTGCTTTTGGACAGGTCGATTAGTTTTGTTTTGGAGTTAACTGAGTATTGACACAAACTCCACCAGATAGGAACTCAGACTCAACGTGCTAGGAGGGAGGAGTCAATACTGTTGTCATCATGCCCCAAGTTGAGAGCACTAATACTCCCACTTGACCTGTTACAACTAGTATTGAATCTGCTGACATGTGGTTGGCCCACTTAGCTATCTTAAGATGAATGCACTAACTGTAAATCACTCTGGAGAAGAGGGTTTGCTAATTGACTAAAATGTCTTCAGTGAATGTTACATTGGCTACATTGTAATAACAATGAGAGACGGAGGCTGGGAGAGCGAGCGGGATAGAGATGTGATTGTGTTGATTAACAGATTGTGTGTATGAGCAGTCATGTAATATTTTGTAGTAGGACCTAAACTATTTTGTTGTCCAATGTGAATAAGAAATGTGTATTCTTTCGGTCTTGTGAGAGGCTCTACGCAGCACATTCATCCACAGAGCTGCGGCCCTTGTCTGCAAACTTTCTCCTAGATCTCGATGTTCTGTCTTGCCAACTGTTAGTTATTGTCATGCCAGTTTGGTATGACAGTGACTATAGGAGTTGGCAGGACAACACAGTGGATTTGGGACCAGGCCATGACAAAGACGATAAGAATTGGCATGACAACACAAACAGATCTAGGAAGAGGCTATTATTTAACATGACAACAACCGTAGGAGTTACCAAGACAAGACAGCACAAACTGATCTGGGACCAAGCTAGCAGACAAGGTTGTCTGTGAACATAGAGGTTACCAAGACAAGACAGCACAAACTGATCTGGGACCAAGCTAGCAGACAAGGTTGTCTGTGAACATAGAGGTTACCAAGACAAGACAGCACAAACCGATCTGGGACCAAGCTAGCAGACAAGGTTGTCTGTGAACATAGAGGTTACCAAGACAAGACAGCACAAACCGATCTGGGACCAAGCTAGCAGACAAGGTTGTCTGTGAACATAGAGGTTACCAAGACAAGACAGCACAAACTGATCTGGGACCAAGCTAGCAGACAAGGTTGTCTGTGAACATAGAGGTTACCAAGACAAGACAGCACAAACTGATCTGGGACCAAGCTAGCAGACAAGGTTGTCTGTGAACATAGAGGTTACCAAGACAAGACAGCACAAACTGATCTGGGACCAAGCTAGCAGACAAGGTTGTCTGTGAACATAGAGGTTACCAAGACAAGACAGCACAAACTGATCTGGGACCAAGCTAGCAGACAAGGTTGTCTGTGAACATAGAGGTTACCAAGACAAGACAGCACAAACTGATCTGGGACCAAGCTAGCAGACAAGGTTGTCTGTGAACATAGAGGTTACCAAGACAAGACAGCACAAACTGATCTGGGACCAAGCTAGCAGACAAGGTTGTCTGTGAACATAGAGGTTACCAAGACAAGACAGCACAAACCGATCTGGGACCAAGCTAGCAGACAAGGTTGTCTGTGAACATAGAGGTTACCAAGACAAGACAGCACAAACCGATCTGGGACCAAGCTAGCAGACAAGGTTGTCTGTGAACATAGAGGTTACCAAGACAAGACAGCACAAACCGATCTGGGACCAAGCTAGCAGACAAGGTTGTTTGTGAACATAGAGGTTACCAAGACAAGACAGCACAAACTGATCTGGGACCAAGCTAGCAGACAAGGTTGTCTGTGAACATAGAGGTTACCAAGACAAGACAGCACAAACTGATCTGGGACCAAGCTAGCAGACAAGGTTGTCGGTGAACATAGAGGTTACCAAGACAAGCCAGCACAAACCGATCTGGGACCAAGCTAGCAGACAAGGTTGTCTGTGAACATAGAGGTTACCAAGACAAGACAGCACAAACTGATCTGGGACCAAGCTAGCAGACAAGGTTGTCTGTGAACATAGAGGTTACCAAGACAAGACAGCACAAACCGATCTGGGACCAAGCTAGCAGACAAGGTTGTCTGTGAACATAGAGGTTACCAAGACAAGACAGCACAAACTGATCTGGGACCAAGCTAGCAGACAAGGTTGTCTGTGAACATAGAGGTTACCAAGACAAGCCAGCACAAACCGATCTGGGACCAAGCTAGCAGACAAGGTTGTCTGTGAACATAGAGGTTACCAAGACAAGACAGCACAAACTGATCTGGGACCAAGCTAGCAGACAAGGTTGTCTGTGAACATAGAGGTTACCAAGACAAGACAGCACAAACCGATCTGGGACCAAGCTAGCAGACAAGGTTGTCTGTGAACATAGAGGTTACCAAGACAAGACAGCACAAACCGATCTGGGACCAAGCTAGCAGACAAGGTTGTCTGTGAACATAGAGGTTACCAAGACAAGACAGCACAAACTGATCTGGGACCAAGCTAGCAGACAAGGTTGTCTGTGAACATAGAGGTTACCAAGACAAGACAGCACAAACCGATCTGGGACCAAGCTAGCAGACAAGGTTGTCTGTGAACATAGAGGTTACCAAGACAAGACAGCACAAACTGATCTAGGACCAAGCTAGCAGACAAGGTTGTCTGTGAACATAGAGGTTACCAAGACAAGACAGCACAAACCGATCTGGGACCAAGCTAGCAGACAAGGTTGTCTGTGAACATAGAGGTTACCAAGACAAGACAGCACAAACCGATCTGGGACCAAGCTAGCAGACAAGGTTGTCTGTGAACATAGAAGTTACCAAGAAAAGACAGCACAAACCGATCTGGGATCAAGCTAGCAGACAAGGTTGTCTGTGAACATAGAGGTTACCAAGACAAGACAGCACAAACGGGCATAGGACCAGGCCATTGTCTGCTGGTAGCAGCTGGAGTGGTGCCAAGAACCTCTCTGTCTGACGAAGCAGAGGCAGCAAGACTCAGTGGTCTGTAGAAGAATGACCCTTAGAGGAACAGCTAACAGGCCAGCTCTTTAATCTGCTCTGTTCTAGAAACCCCTCAGATGTTCATTAATGTATAACTTTCAATTGACCACCCAGAACTCAATCTAGAGTTCAAAAGCCGGATATAAAACCATAGTTGATTTCTTTCTTTTTTTATTATTATTTTTTTTTATCCCATTTTCTCCCCAATTTTCGTGGTATCCAATCGCTAGTAATTACTACCTTGTCTCTTCGCTACAACTCCCGTACGGGCTCGGGATAGACGAAGGTCGAAAGCCATGCGTCCTCCGAAGCACAACCCAACCAGCCGTACTGCTTCTTAACACAGCGCGCCTCCAACCCGGAAGCCAGCCGCACCAATGTGTCGGAGGAAACACCGTGTACCTGGCCCCCTTGGTTGGCGCGCACTGCGCCCGGCCCGCCACAGGAGTCGCTGGAGCGCGATGAGACAAGGATATCCCTACCGGCCAAACCCTCCCTACCCCGGACGACGCTATGCCAATTGTGCGTCGCCCCACGGACCTCCCGGTCGCGGCCGGCTGCGACAGTGCCTGGGCGCGAACCCAGAGACTCTGGTGGCGCAGTTAGCACTGCGGTGCAGTGCCCTAGACCACTGCGCCACCCGGGAGGCCATAGTTGATTTCTAACAGGACTGACCTCTCAGACTCAATAATGACTCCTAGGGCTGGTTTCCCCAACAGAAACTCTCCATTGATGTAAAGCCAAAGGGACAGATTGGTAGTGACAGACTCTAAACATGCACTCCATGACACACTGGAAAGTACTGGGGGGAGGGCACAAACTGAAGGCCTTGAAATTTAAGTCATAGTTGGGTCTCAACAGGTGTGTACTTACTAGGAACCAAACAGAAGCAAACAGAATGAAACTGGGAGGGACCTACCTGAATTTGTCCAATAGAAACTATTGTTTAACTGTTTGGACTAATGATTACACCCCTGGACTGACCTCTCAGAAACTGAATCTAAAGCAGGGATCATCAACTAGATTTAAAAAAAAATTGGGGTGGCAGAACATAATTACAATTGAACGCAAGATGCACAGACATCTGTTCAGACCCTATGTCTGCATGAAAACCAGAGTCACACACATAGTTGACTTTTCCGGGTAAATGGTTTGGAATGAGCAGAGTAATGGAATCTGACATTTGTGGCCTGTTGCTGTATTGTTTTATTTTATTTTATTTAACCTTTATTTAACTAGGCTAACTAAGTATGTTAACTAAGTATGTTATGAACACATTCTTATTTACAATGACGGCCTACCAAAAGGCAAAAGGCCTCCTGCGGGGACGGGGGCTGGGATTCAAATAATATATATACAGTCGTGGCCAAACGTTTGGAGAATGACACAAATATTCATTTCCACAAAGTTTGCTGCTTCGGTGTCTTTAGATATTTTTGTCAGATGTTACTATGGAATACTGAAGTATAATTACAAGCATTTCATAAGTGTCAAAGGCTTTTATTGACAATTACATGAAGTGGATGCAAAGAGTCAATATTTGCAGTGTTGACCCTTCTTGCATAATCAATGCTTGGAGTTTGTCAGAATTCTTGGGTTTTTGTTTGTCCACCCGCCTCTTGAGGATTGACCACAAGTTCTCAATGGGATTAAGGTCTGGGGAGTTTCCTGGCCATGGACCCAAAATATTGATGTTTTGTTCCCCGAGCCACTTAGTTATCACTTTTGCCTTATGGCAAGGTGCTCCATCATGCTGAAAAAGGCATTGTTCATCACCAAACTGTTTCTGGATGGTTGGGAGAAGTTGCTCTCGGAGGATGTGTTGGTACCATTCTTTATTCATGGCTGTGTTCTTAGGCAAAATTGTGAGTGAGCCCATTCCCTTGGCTGAGAAGCAACCCCACACATGAATGGTCTCAGGATGCTTTACTGTTGGCATAACACAGGACTGATGGTAGCGCTCACCGTGTCTTCTCCGGGCAAGCTTTGTTCCGGATGCCCCAAACAATCGGAAAGGGGATTCATCAGAGAAAATGACTTTACCCCAGTCCTCAGCATTCCAATCCCTGTACTTTTTGCAGAATATCAGTCTGTCCCTGATGTTTTTCCTGGAGATAAGTGGCTTCTTTGCTGCCCTTCTTGACACCAGGCCATCCTCCAAAAGTCTTCGCCTCACTGTGCGTGCAGATGCACTCACACCTGCCTGCTGCCATTCCTGAGCAATCTCTGTACTGGTGGTGCGCCGATCCCGCAGCTGAATCAACTTTAGGAGACAGTCCTGGCGCTTGCTGGATTTTCTTGGGCGCCCTGAAGCCTTCACAACAATTGAACCTCTCTTCTTGAAGTTCTTGATGATCCGATAAATGGTTGATTTAGGTGCAATCTTACTGGCAGCAATATCCTTGCCTGTGAAGCCCTTTTTGTGCAAAGCAATGATGAAGGCACGTGTTTCCTTGCAGGTAACCATGATTGACAAAGGAAGAACAATGATTCCAAGCACCACCCTCCTTTTGAAGCTTCCAGTCTGTTATTCGAACTCAATCAGCATGACAGAGAGATCTCCAGCCTTGTCCTTGTCAACTCTCACACCTGTGTTAACGAGAGAATTACTGACATGATGTCAGCTGGTCCTTTTGTGGCAGGGCTGAAATGCAGTGGAAATGTTTTTGGGGGATTCAGGTCATTTGCATGGCAAAAAGGGACTTTGCAATTAACTGCAATTCATCTGATCCCTCTTCATAACATTCTGGAGTATATGCAAATTGCCATAATACAAACTGAGGCAGCAGACTTTGTGAAAATTCATATTTGTGTCATTCTCAAAACTTTTGGCCACGACTATACAGTTGAAGTTGTAAGTTTACATACACCTTAGCCAAATACATTTAAACTAAGTTTTTCACAATTCCTGACATTTAATCCTTGTAAAAATGTCCTGTCTTGGGTCAGTGAGGATCACCACTTTATTTTAAGAATGTGAAATGTCAGAATAATAGTTGAGAGAATTATTTATTTCAGCTTTTATTTCTTTCATCACATTCCCAGTGGGTCAGAAGTTTACATACACTCAATTAGTATTTGGTAGCATTGCCTTTAAATTGTTTAACCTGGGTCAAACGTTTCGGGTAGCCTTCCACAAGCTTCCCACGATAAGTTGGGTGAATTTTGGCCCATTCCTCCTGACAGAGCTGGTGTAACTGAGTCAGGTTTGTAGGCCTCCTTGCTCGTACACGCTTTATAAGTTCTGCCCACAAATGTTCTATAAGATTGAGGTCAGGGCTTTGTGATGGCCACTCCAATACCTCGACTTTGTTGTCCTTAAGCCATTTTGCCACAACTTTGTAAGTATGCTTGGGGTCATTGTCCATTTGGAAGACCCATTTGCGACCAAACTTTACTTCCTGACTGATGTCTTCAGATGTTGCTTCAATATATCCACATAATTTTCCATCCTCATGATGCCATTTATTTTGTGAAGTGCACTAATCCCTCCTTCAGCAAAGCACCCCCACAACATGATGCTGTCACCCCCGTGCTTCACGGTTAGGATGGTGTTCTTCGACTTTCAAGCATCCCCCTTTTTTCTCCAAACATAACGATGGTCATTATGGCCAAACAGTTATATTTTTGTTTCATCAGACCAGAGGACATTTCTCCAAAAGGTACGATCTTTGTCCCCATATGCAGTTGCAAACTGTAGTTTGGCTTTTTTTATGGCGGTTTTGGAGCAGTGGCTTCTTCCTTGCTGAGCGGCCTTTCAGGTTATGTTGATATAGGACTCGTTTAACTGTAGATATAGATACTTTTGTACCTGTTTCCTCCAGCATCTTCACAAGATCCTTTGCTGATGTTCTGGGATTGATTTGCACTTTTTGCACCAAAGTACGCTCATCTCCAGGAGACAGAACGCTTCTCCTTCCTGAGTGGAATGACGGCTGCGTGGTCAAATGGTGTTCGGTTGATTTCTTTTGATTTTCCCATAATGTCAAGCAAAGAGGCACTGAATTTGAAGGTAGGCCTTGAAATACATCCACAGGTACACCTCCAATTGACTCAAATGATGTCAATTAGCCTATCAGAAGCTTCTAAAGCCATGACATCATTTTCTGTATTTTTCCAAGCTGTTTAAAGGCACAGTCAACTTAGTGTATGTAAACTTCTGACCCACTGCAATTGTGATACAGTGAATTGTAAGTGAAATAATCTGTCTGTAAATTATTGTTGGAGAAATGACTTGTGTCATGCACAAAGTAGATGTCCTAACCGACTTGCCAAAACTATAGTTTGTTTTAACAAGAAATTTGTGGTGTGGTTGAAAAACGAGGTTTAATGACTCCAACATAACTGTATGTAAACTTCCGACTTCAACTGTACGCATTATATATGCACTACCATTCAAAAGTTTGGGGTCACTTAGAAATGTCCTTGTTTTTTAAAGAAAAGCACTTTTTTGTCCATTAAAATAACATCAAATTGATCAGAAATACAGTGTAGACATCGTCAATGTTGTAAATGACTATTGTAGCTGGAAACGGCAGATGTTTTATGGAATATCGACATAGGTGTACAGAGGGTCATTATCAGCAACCATCACTCCTGTGTTCCAATGGCACGTTGTGTTAGCTAATCCAAGTTTATCATTTTAAAAGGCTAATTGAGCATTTAAACCCTTTTGCAATTATGTTAGCACAGCTGAAAACTGTTGTGCTGATTAAAGAAGTAATAAAACTGGCCTTCTTTAGACTAGTTGAGTATCTGGAGCATCAGCATTTGTGGGTTCGATTACAGGCTCAAAATGGCCAGAAACAAAGACTTTATTCTGAAACTCGTCGGTCTATTCTTGTTCTGGGAAATGAATGCTATTCCATTTGAGAAATTGCCAAGAAACTGAAGTTCTCGTACAACGCTGTGTACTACTACCTTCACAGAACAGCGCAAACTGTCTCTAACCAGTATAGAAAGGGTGGGAGGCCCCAGTGCACAACTGAGCAAGAGGACAAGTACATTAGAGTGTCTAGTTTGTCCCTCCCCTTCCTCTCTCCGCCCCCTCCCTCTCGCTCTCTCTCCGCCCCCTCCCTCCCTCTGTCCCTCTCTCCGCCCCTCCCTCCCTCTCTCCGCAACCTCCCTCCCTCTCCATGCCCCCCCCTCCCTCCACCCTCTCCCTCCCTCTGTCCCTCCATGCTCCCTCCCTCCCTCTCCATGCCCCCTCCCTTCCTCCCTCCGCCCTCTCACTCCCTCTGTCCCTCCATGCTCCCTCCCTCCCTCTCCATGTCCCCTCCCTCCCTCCTCCCCCTCCCTCCCTCTGTCCCCCCCTCCCTCCCTCCGCCCCCTCTCTCTGTTCCTCCCCTTACTCTCTCCGCCCCATATGTCCCTCCCCTTTCTCTATCCGCCCCCTCCCTCTCTTAATTTTATTCAAGGACTTTATTGGCATGAAAACATACAGTATGTTCACATAAACAAAAGTGAAATAAACAAAAATGAACAGTAAATATTACACTCACAGAAGCTCTCTCTCTCTCTCCAGTGTCTTAGAGAGTCCCAGCAGGCTAGAAGAGGAGCATCGTCTCATTGCTCGCTATGCAGCGCGCCTTGCAGCAGAGGCAGGCAACTCCACAGTGAGTTGCTCCACAGTGAGTAGTGAGTGTGTGTGCGTGCGCGTGTGTACGTGTATAGGCTGCCCCAGGGTGGTACTCTGTCAGCCTTTATTTATCCACTTCTTATTATGTAACTGCAGAATGTCCATGAACAGAACAATCACCTCTGCACCCAGAACCAAATCAGATGATGTTAAGGCTGTCACCAGACACTAACATAATCATTACCCACAGTGTACTGTCACCAGACACTAACATAATCATTACCCACAGTGTACTGTCACCAGACACTAACATAATCATTACCCACAGTGTACTGTCACCAGACACTAACATAATCATTACCCACAGTGTACTGTCACCAGACACTAACATAATCATTACCCACAGTGTACTGTCACCAGACACTAACATAACCATTACCCACAGTGTACTGTCACCAGACACTAACATAATCATTACCCACAGTGTACTGTCACCAGACACTAACATAATCATTACCCACAGTGTACAGTCACCAGACACTAACATAATCATTACCCACAGTGTACTGTCACCAGACAGTAAGGTAATCATTACCCACAGTGTAGTTTATCAACGTGAAAGATTAAATAAAAGTGCAGGTTGGCTGACAAGGCCCCAGATATTAGAATAGTCACTCAGAAGTCTAAAGCACAGCACACATGACTTTTACTTTTGGCCAGTAGATCATGTTTGATATGTTTTTCTTTTAGCCGCTCAGTTTTGTTAACTCTGTTTTTAATATGTCATTTTGTCTTTTAGCAATGTCTTCCAACCGATCTGAGTTTCAACTCCGATGCCAACAAACAACAGAGGCAGCTAATAGCAGAACTAGAAAACAAAAACAGGTGGGAATGTATTTGACTGTCACTTGATAAAGAAACATGAAGCAATAAAAAAAAAAAAACTGTACTAAATATTTTCTTTATTAGTTAATCAGATTTATTGTATGCTCATAATTTAAGAATTTTGTGAATTATAAGTAAATAGATTTCAGTTTATGTTGGTCACCGGGATCTGCTTTCAGAAAGTCATTTTCCGGCAGATTTTAAACACTCATTTTGTTGTGTCTTCTGATCCCTCAGAGAGATCCTCCAGGAAATCCAGAGGCTACGTCTGGAGCATGAGCAGGCCTCCCAGCCCACCCCAGAGAAGGCCCAGCAAAACCCCACACTTCTGGCCGAACTCAGGCTCCTTAGGTACCACATATCCAGCTATATTACCCACCTACACTGTATCTTATAGGAGAGATCATTACCCACCTATATCTAATAAGAAAAATCATTACCCACCTACAGTGCATTCGGAAAGTATTCAGGAAATGTATGAAAATAAGAAACTGAAATATCACCTTTACATAAGTTTTCAGACCCTTTACTCAATACTTTGTTGAAGCACCTTTGGCAGCGATTACAGCCTAGAGTCTTCTTGGGTATGACGCTACAAGCTTGGCACACCTGTGTTTGGGCAGTTTCTCCCATTCTTCTCTGCAGATCCTCTCGAGGTCTGTCAGGTGTGGATGTGGAGCGTCACTGCACAGCTATTTTCAGGTCTTTCCAGAGATGTTCGAACGGGTTCAAGTCCGGGCTCTGGCTGGGCCACTCAAGGATATTCAGAGACTTTTCCCAGAAGCCACTCTTGCGTTGTCTTGTCTGTGTGCTTAGGGTTGTTCTCCTGTTGGAAGGTGAACCGTCGCCTGTCTGAGGTCCTGAGTGCTCAGGAGCAGGTTTTCATCAAGGATCTCTCTGTACTTTGCTCTGTTCATCTTTCCCTCGATCCTGACTAGCCTCCCAGTCCCTGAAAAACATCCTCACAGCATGATGCTGCCTCCATCATGCTTCACCATAGGGATGGTGCCAGGTTTCCTCCAGACGTGACGCGTGGCATTCAGGCCAATGAGTTCAATCTTGGTTTCATCAGACCAGGGAATCTTGTTATGGTCTGAGAGTCCTTTAGGTGCCTTTTGGCAAACTCCAAGCGGGCTGTCATGTGCCTTTTACTGAGGAGTGGCTTCCATCTGTCCACTCTACCATAAAGGCATGATTGGTGGAGTGCTTCAGAGATGGTTGTCCTTCTGGAAGATTCTCCCATCTCCACAGAGGACCTCTGGAGCTCTGTCAGAGTGACCATCGGGTTGTTGGTCACCTCCCTGACCAAGGCCCTTCTCCCCCGATTGCTCAGTTTGTCCGGGTGGCCAGCTCTAGGAAGAGTCCTGGTGGATCCAAACGTATTCCATTTAAGAATAATGGAGGCCACTGTGTTCTTGGGGACCTTCAATGCTGCAGACATGTTTTGGTACTCTTCCCTAGATCTGTGCCTCGACACAATCCTGTCTCTGAGCTCTACGGACAATTTCTTCGATCTCATGGCTTGGTTTTTGCTCTGACATGCACGGTCAACTGTGGGACCTTGGATAGACAGGTGTGTGCCTTCCCAAATCATGTCCAATCAATTGAATTTACCACAGGTGGACTCCAATCAAGTTGTAGACACATCTCAAGGATGATCCATGGAAACAGGATGCACCTGAGCTCAATTTCGAGTCTCATAGCAAAGGGTCTGAATACTTATGTAAATAAGGTATTTCTGTTTTTTATTTTAAATACATTTGTAAATAATTATAAAACCTGTTTTCGCTTTGTCATTATGGGGTATTGTGTGTAGATTGATTGAGGACAAAAATGTATTTAATCAGTTTTAGAATAAGGCTGTAATGTAACATTATGTGGAAAAGGTGAAGGGGTCTGAATACTTTCCGAATGCACTGTATATCTTCCTGCTATAGCTACTGTGTGTTTAGCTGTGTGTCTATAGCTACTGTGTGTCTAGCTGTGTGTCTATAGCTACTGCGTGTCTATAGCTACTATGTGTCTAGCTGTGTGTCTATAGCTACTGTGTATCTATAGCTACTGTGTGTCTAGCTGTGTGTCTATAGCTACTGTGTGTCTATAGCTACTGTGTGTCTAGCTGTGTGTCTAGCTGTGTGTCTATAGCTACTGTGTGTCTAGCTGTGTGTCTAGCTGTGTGTCTATAGCTACTGTGTGTCTAGCTGTGTGTCTAGCTGTGTGTCTATAGCTACTGTGTGTCTATAGCTACTGTGTGTCTATAGCTACTGTGTGTCTATAGCTACTGTGTGTCTAGCTGTGTGTCTAGCTGTGTGTCTATAGCTACTGTGTATCTAGCTGTGTGTCTATAGCTACTGTGTGTCTATAGCTACTGTGTGTCTAGCTGTGTGTCTATAGCTACTGTGTGTCTATAGCTACTGTGTGTCTATCTGTGTGTCTATAGCTACTGTGTGTCTAGCTGTGTGTCTATAGCTACTGTGTGTCTATAGCTACTGTGTGTCTATCTGTGTGTCTATAGCTACTGTGTGTCTAGCTGTGTGTCTATAGCTACTGTGTGTCTATAGCTACTGTGTGTCTATCTGTGTGTCTATAGCTACTGTGTGTCTAGCTGTGTGTCTATAGCTACTGTGTATCTAAGTGTCTATAGCTACTGTGTGTCTATAGCTACTGTGTGTCTATAGCTACTGTGTGTCTATAGCTACTGTGTGTCTATAGCTACTGTGTGTCTAGCTGTGTGTCTATAGCTACTGTGTGTCTAGCTGTGTGTCTATAGCTACGGTGTGTCTAGCTGTGTGTCTATAGCTACTGTGTGTCTAGCTGTGTGTCTATAGCTACTGTGTATCTAGCTGTGTGTCTATAGCTACTGTGTGTCTAGCTGTGTGTCTATAGCTACTGTGTGTCTAGCTGTGTGTCTATAGCTACTGTGTGTCTAGCTGTGTGTCTATAGCTACTGTGTGTCTATAGCTACTGTGTGTCTAGCTGTGTGTCTATAACTACTGTGTTTCTATAGCTACTGTGTGTCTATAGCTACTGTGTGTCTAGCTGTGTGTCTATAGCTACTGTGTATCTAAGTGTGTCTATAGCTACTGTGTGTCTATAGCTACTGTGTGTCTATAGCTACTGTGTATCTAAGTGTGTCTATAGCTACTGTGTGTCTATAGCTACTGTGTGTCTATAGCTACTGTGTCTATAGCTGTGTGTCTATAGCTACTGTGTGTCTATAGCTACTGTGTGTCTATAGCTACGGTGTGTCTAGCTGTGTGTCTATAGCTACTGTGTGTCTAGCTGTGTGTCTATAACTACTGTGTGTCTATCTGTGTGTCTATAGCTACTGTGTGTCTAACTGTGTGTCTATAACTACTGTGTGTCTATAGCTACTGTGTGTCTATAGCTACGGTGTGTCTAGCTGTGTGTCTATAGCTACTGTGTGTCTAGCTGTGTGTCTATAACTACTGTGTGTCTATAGCTACTGTGTGTCTAGCTGTGTGTCTATAGCTACTGTGTGTCTAGCTGTGTGTCTATAGCTACGGTGTGTCTATAGCTACTGTGTGTCTATAGCTACTGTGTGTCTAACTGTGTGTCTATAACTACTGTGTGTCTATAGCTACTGTGTGTCTATAGCTACTGTGTGTCTAACTGTGTGTCTATAACTACTGTGTGTCTATAGCTACTGTGTGTCTATAGCTACGGTGTGTCTAGCTGTGTGTCTATAGCTACTGTGTGTCTATAGCTACGGTGTGTCTAGCTGTGTGTCTATAACTACTGTGTGTCTATAGCTACTGTGTGTCTAGCTGTGTGTCTATAACTACTGTGTGTCTATAGCTACTGTGTGTCTATAGCTACTGTGTGTATATCTTTTTTTTTTTTTTCACCTTTATTTAACCAGGTAGGCCAGTTGAGAACAAGTTCTCATTTACAACTGCGACCTGGACAACATAAAGCAAAGCAGTGCGACAAAAATAGCAACACAGAGTTACACATGGGATAAACAAACGTACAGTCAATAACACAATCGAAAAATCTATATAGAGTGTGTGCAAATGAAGTAAGGAGGTAAGGCAATAAATAGGCCCATAGCGGCGAAGTAATTACAATTTTGCAATTTACACTGGAGTGATATATATGCAGTTGAGGATGTGCAAGTAGAAATACTGGTGTGTAAAAGAGCAGAAAAACAAATATGGGGATGAGGTAGGTAGTTGGTTGGATGGATGGGCTATTTACAGATTGTGTACAGCTGCGGTGATCGGTAAGCCGCTCTGACAGCAGACGCTTAAAGTTAGTGAGGGAAATATAAGTCTCCAACTTCAGTGATTTTTTAAAAATTCGTTCCAGTCATTGTCAGCAGAGAACTGGAAGGAAAGGCGGCCAATGCAGGTGTTGGCTTTGGGGATGACCAGTGAAATATACCTGCTGGAGCGTGTGCTACGGGTGTGTGTTGCTATGGTGACAATTGAGCTGAGATAAGGCGGAGCTTTACCTAGCAAAGACTTATAGATGACCTGGAGCCAGTGGGTTTGGCGACGAATATGTAGCGAGGACCAGCCTACAACAGTATACAGGTCGCAGTGGTGGGTAGTATATGGGGCTTTGGTGACAAAACGGATGGCACTGTGATAGACTACATCCAGTATGCTGAGTAGAGTGTTGGATACTATTTTGTAAATGACATCGCCGAAGTCAAGGATCGGTAGGATGGTCAGTTTTACGAGGGTATGTTTGGTAGCATGAGTGAAGGAGGCATTGTTGTGAAATAAGAAGACGATTCTAGATTTTACTTTTGATTGGAGATGCTTAATGTGAGTCTGGAAGGAGAGTTTACAGTCTAGCCAGACACCTAGGTATTTGTAGTTGTCCACATATTCTAAGTCAGAACCGTCCAGAGTAGTGATGCTAGTCGGATGGGCGGGTGTGGGCAGCGATCGGTTGCAGAGCATGCATTTCATTTTACTGGCATTTAAAAGCAGTTGGAGGCCACGTAAGGAGTGTTGTATGGCGTTGAAGCTCGTTTGGAGTTTTGATAACACAGTGTCCAAAGAGGGGCCAGATGTATACAGAATGGTGTCGCCTGCGTAGAGGTGGATCAGATAATCACCAGCAGCAAGAATGACATCATTGATGTATACATAGAAAAGAGTCAGCCAGAGAATTGAACCCTGTGGCACCCCCATAGAGACTGCCAGAGGTCCGGACAACAGGCCCTCCGATTTGACACACTGAACTCTATATGAGAAGTAGTTGGTGAACCAGGCGAGGCAGCCATTTCAGAAACCAAGGCTGTTGAGTCTGCCGATAAGAATATGGTGATTGACAGAGTCGAAAGCCTGGGCCAGGTTGATGAAGACGGCTGCACAGTACTGTCTTTTATCGATGGCAGTTATGATATCGTTTAGGACCTTGAGCGTGGCCGAGGTGCACCCATGACCAGCTCGGAAACCAGATTGCATAGCGGAGAAGGTACGGTGGGATTCGAATTGGTCGGTGATCTGTTTGTTTACTTGGCTTTTGAAGATTTTAGAAAGGCATGGCAGGATGGATACAGGTCTGTAACAGTTTGGGTCTAGATTGTCTCCCCCTTTGAAGAGGGGGATGACCGCGGCCGCTTTCCAATCTTTAGGAATCTCAGATGATACGAAAGAGAGGTTGAACAGACTAGTAATAGGGGTTGCAACAATGGCGGTGGATAATTTTTGGAAGAGAGGGTCCAGATTTTCTAGCCCAGCTGATTTGTAGGGATCCAGATTTTGCAGCTCTTTCTGGACATCATCTGTGTCCCCCCCAGTTGCTGCGGGGGGGACACAGAGCTGTTGGCCGGGGTTGGGGTAGTCAGGTGGAAAGCATGGCCAGCCGTAGAGAAATGCTTATTGAAGTTCTCGATTATCGTGGATTTATCAGTGGCGACAGTGTTTCCTAGTCTCAGTGCAGTGGGCAGCTGGGAGGAGGTACTCTTATTCTCCATGGACTTTACAGTGTCCCAAAACGTATTGGAATTAGTGCTGCAGGATGCAAATTTCTGTTTGAAAAGGCTAGCCTTTGCTTTCCTAACTGACTGTGTATTGGTTCCTGACCCAAAGATAATCTATGTAACATTTTGATTGCCACAGGCACTTTCACTGATTGATTGGCAATCTGGCTATAATATCTGTCTGTATTGTAACCTATAGCTCTGCATTGTAGACTATAGCTCTGCATTGTAGCATATAGCTCTGCAATTTAGCCTATAGCTCTGCATTGTAGCCTAAAGCTTTGCAATTTAGCATATAGCTCTGCAATGTAGCCTATAGCTCTGCATTGTAGCCTAAAGCTTTGCATTGTAGCATATAGCTCTGAAATTTAGCCTATAGCTCTGCATTGAAGCCTAAAGCTCTGCATTGTAGCCTATAACTCTGCATTGTAGCCTATTGCTCTGCATTGTAGCCTATAGCTCTGCATTGTAGCCTATTGCTCTGCATTGTAGCCTAAAGCTCTGCATTGTAGCCTATAGCTCTGCATTGTAGCCTATAGCTCTGCATTGTAGCCTATAGCTCTGCATTGTAGCATATAGCTCTGTATTGTAGCCTATAGCTCTGCATTGTAGCCTATAGCTGTATTGTAGCCTATAGCTCTGCATTGTAGCCTATTGCTCTGCATTGTAGCCTAAAGCTCTGCATTGTAGCCTATAGCTCTGCATTGTAGCCTATAGCTCTGCATTGTAGCCTATAGCTCTGCATTGTAGCCTATAGCTCTGCATTGTAGCCTATAGCTCTGCATTGTAGCCTATAGCTCTGCATTGTAGCATATAGCTCTGTATTGTAGCCTATAGCTCTGTATTGTAGCCTATAGCTCTGTATTGTAGCCTATAGCGCTGTAGTGTAGCCTATAGCGCTGTAGTGTAGCCTATAGCTCTGCATTGTAGCCTATAGCGCTGTAGTGTAGCCTATAGCGCTGTAGTGTAGCCTATAGCTCTGTATTGTAGCCTATAGCGCTGTAGTGTAGCCTATATCTCTGTAGTGTAGCCTATAGCTCTGCATTGTAGCCTATAGCGCTGTAGTGTAGCCTATAGCGCTGTAGTGTAGCCTATAGCTCTGTATTGTAGCCTATAGCGCTGTAGTGTAGCCTATTTAAGTCATTTAGCAGACGCTCTTATCCAGAGCGACTTACAAATTGGTGCATTCACCTTATGACATCCAGTGGAACAGCCACTTTACAATAGTGCATCTAGATCTTTTAAGGGGGGGGGGGGGGGCAGAAGGATTGCTTTATCCTAGGTATTCCTTGAAGAGGTGGGGTTTCAGGTGTCTCCGGAAGGTGGTGATTGACTCCGCTGTCCTGGCGTCGTGAGGGAGTTTGTTCCACCATTGGGGTGCCAGAGCAGCGAACAGTTTTGACTGGGCTGAGCGGGAACTGTACTTCCTCAGTGGTAGGGAGGCGAGCAGGTCAGAGGTGGATGAACGCAGTGCCCTTGTTTGGGTGTAGGGCCTGATCAGAGCCTGAAGGTACTGAGGTGCCGTTCCCCTCACAGCTCCGTAGGCAAGCACCATGGTCTTGTAGCGGATGCGAGCTTCAACTGGAAGCCAGTGGAGAGAGCGGAGGAGCGGGGTGACGTGAGAGAACTTGGGAAGGTTGAACACCAGACGGGCTGCGGCGTTCTGGATGAGTTGTAGGGGTTTAATGGCACAGGCAGGGAGCCCAGCCAACAGCGAGTTGCAGTAATCCAGACGGGAGATGACAAGTGCCTGGATTAGGACCTGCGCCGCTTCCTGTGTGAGGCAGGGTCGTACTCTGCGGATGTTGTAGAGCATGAACCTACAGGAACGGGCCACCGCCTTGATGTTGGTGGAGAACGACAGGGTGTTGTCCAGGATCACGCCAAGGTTCTTAGCGCTCTGGGAGGAGGACACAATGGAGTTGTCAACCGTGATGGCGAGATCATGGAACGGACAGTCCTTCCCCGGGAGGAAGAGCAGCTCCGTCTTGCCGAGGTTCAGCTTGAGGTGGTGATCCGAGGTGGTGAGCTCTGTATTGTAGCATATAGCTCTGTATTGTAGCCTATAGCGCTGTATTGTAGCCTATAGCTCTGTATTGTAGCCTATAGCTCTGTATTGTAGCCTATAGCTGAGGTAGAGTGGAGAAGAAAGTCAGTCAGGCAGCATTTGTTTGTGATGGTTGAATTTGTGGGCAGACAGATAGATAGTGTTTTCTGTCCTCCATTTGGATCTCATAGTCGTGAATGAAGATATTTACCAAATGCCCACCAGAGGTTGAACCGGTGCAGATAGACCGGTTCAATCGTCTCATCACATTAAAAGGGATCTTGCCAGTGGTGTGTTGTCTCTTTCTGTTACCCTGGAATGTGACCAGGCTCTATGTAGTGCAGTGGTTGGTAACCCTGGTCCTGGAGGGCCGCAGGCGCTTCATGTTTTTGTTTTAACTGACCTGGGAGACCAGGTGTGTTGAATTTAGGCAATCACTGAACTGATCAATTAGCTCAGTTGGTCAGGTGTGGTGCCTAGTTGGAACAAAATCCTGCAGGACCTGTGTCACTCCAGGAACAGGGTTGTCTAACCCTGAGGTAGTTTAACCAGGCTCAGAGAAGTGACTGTGTCTGTGTAGTGGTGTGATATTAGGAAAGACATGGACAATGGACTGACCAATGTCTTCCATCATCACCACTCAGCGTCTGCAGTCTGCACTCAGGGACGCCACCTGACGAAAGACAGTCAGGACTGACTAGTGTTGGGAATTCTCAGGCCAAGGACGGATCATTGTTAATGTGGGAGGCAACCCTAGGGAGCCTAGTGACTGACAGACTTTCAGGCTTTCACCTTTCAGGAGGCAATAAAGACTAACAGCTATTCTGTGTGTGTGCGTGTGCGTGCGTGTGGGACAACAGGCACAGGAAGGATGAGCTGGAGAGGCGCATGTCAGCCCTACAGGAGAGCAGACGGGAACTGATGGTCCAGCTAGAGGGACTGATGAGGTTACTCAAGGTAGGAGAGGACTCTGACAGCCTGATATCTACTACAGATTATTATATATATTATAAACACTATCTGGTCCTTGTTCTTCAGACGTTTATTTACTGACGCTGTAATTTTTTACTATATAGTTAGAAGTATATCAAATTGATATATAGTATATCAAATCAAATGTTATTTGTTACATACACATGGTTAGCAGATGTTAATGTGAGTGTAGTGAAATGCTTGTGAGAGAGAGTGCAGTATCAACCTCTGTCATTATTGCTTTTTATGCCATCTGGTATTCGTTAACATCAACCATGAATTGGTTCCAACTGTTTA
The DNA here is from genome assembly GCF_029448725.1 of Salvelinus fontinalis. Taxonomy (NCBI): domain Eukaryota; kingdom Metazoa; phylum Chordata; class Actinopteri; order Salmoniformes; family Salmonidae; genus Salvelinus; species Salvelinus fontinalis. The sequence continues at coordinate 39,628,109 of NC_074680.1, forward strand.
GAACGTGTTGGACAATGCATTGATTGTAGTTGACAGTTGCTGTCCCTCAGGGCTGATTGGGTAACTTGCAGAAACCTGTCTTTCATGTCCTGATATTGAAGCTCCTGACTCTTTGCCACTGTTTTATCTTTTTCTCTCTCTGTCTTTCTGTCACGTTTTCTCTCTTTCTGTCTTTCTGTCACTTTTTCTCTCTCTGTCTTTCTGTCACTTTTTCTCTCTCTGTCTTTCTGTCACTTTTTCTCTCTTTCTGTCTTTCTGTCACTTTTTCTCTCTCTGTCTTTCTGTCACTTTTTCTCTCTTTCTGTCTTTCTGTCACTTTTTCTCTCTCTCTGTCTTTCTGTCACGTTTTCTCTCTTTCTGTCTTGCGTTCTCTCTCTTTCTGTCTTTCTGTCACGTTTTCTCTCTTTCTGTCTTTCTGTCACTTTTTCTCTTTCTGTCTTTCTGTCACTTTTTCTCTCTTTCTGTCTTTCTGTCACTTTTTCTCTGTCTTTCTGTCACTTTTTCTCTCTTTCTGTCTTGCGTTCTCTCTCTTTCTGTCACTTTCTTGCTCTCTTTCTCGGTATGTCCCTCTCTCTCTCTGTCACTTCTCTCTCCCTCACTGCTCATGCTTTCTATCACTGCTTACCATTGGCTGACTGATAGGATGAGGAGCAGAAGCAGGCAGTAAGTGTGTCTCTTCAGTTTACATGAAGGAAGCAGTAGAATGGCAGCACCAGACCAGTCAGCCAGTCACTCTCTAACCATACTATTACATGTCACACTACTGTTCACTCTTAATGCACGTGTTGATATGTCTCCGATGGATTGTGTTTAAGGAACTTCCAGTAGCAGCATTTTTTATGGACATGTTATGTTATGCACTTGCGCTGGTCGGTTTGAGGCAGCACTGTTTTCCTACAGAGATTTGGCACAGTACTTTTATAGATCGGTTATTTGTCACTTCATGCAGTCCTGGATCAGACTGGCTCTAAGCCATACAGTCGTGGACCTGGGCTCAAACGCTATTCGAAATCTTTCAAATACCTTCAGCGTTTGCTCTAGCCTGCCTGGAGTGTAAGATGGGCGGGGTTTGACGTTTTGGGACTATCCTAATTGTCCATTTAAGCTAAGCAGGCTCAGTCAAGCACAGATGCAGTATTTGAATTGATTTGAATAGTGTTTGAACCCAGGTCTGCTCCTGGGCCCTGCACAGTGCCCCTTTCTCCCCAGACCGAACACTACAGTCCCCTCCTTAATCGCTACAGGCAGGCTCACACATGGGTCTCATTAGATTTCAGAGCAGTAAAGATGCTGTAATAGACAGGGAGTGTATGTTCAGGGGGGTGTTAGGCTTGGGCGGTATCCAGATTGTCATACCTTCATACCGACCTTGTGCCATACCGGGATATTCTGTAATACCGGCATTGCACACAAGGGGCGCTATTTTCAAACCCCACTGAGCCTTTGTAATCTGAAGGTTAGCAATGCTAACAAGTACATGTAAAATCCCATGGCATTCTCTATCTAAATGCTATAGTCTAAATGCTATATATAGTCTCTAATCAGCTCCGTCTTGTTCTAAGTTGAGCTTGAGGTGGCGAGCCAACATCCTTTTCTGACACCCATGTGGCGAAATGCGAAATTTCGCCACATGGGTGTCAGAAAAGGGAAATGGGAAAGGAGAAAAGTAGTTGTGTCATCCGCATAGCAATTATAGGAGACAATATGTGAGGATATGACAAGCCGAGTGACTTGGTGTATAGAGAGAAGAGGATAGGGCCTAGAACCGAGCCCTGAGGGACACCATTAGTGAGAGTACGTGGTGCAGACACAGATCCTTTCCACGTCACTTGGAAGCGGCCTGCCAGGTAGGATGCAATCCAAGAGTCTGCAGTCTGAGACGCCCAGCCCTGAGAGGGTGGAGAGAAGGATCTGATGGTTCATAGTGTGGTTCATGGTGTCAAAGGGAGTCAATATATCAAGGAGGATGTGAACAGAGGAGAGAGAGTCAGCTTTGGCAGTGCGGAGAGCCTCCGTGACACAGAGGAGAGCAGTGACCCATCTTATAGCCTGACTGATTAGGGTCAAGAATATTGTTCTGAGGGAGATAACGAGAGAGTTGATCAGAGACAACACGCTAAAGTGTTTTGGAAAGAAAAGAAAGCAGGGATACAGGTCTATAGTTTTTGACATCAAATTAGTCAAGTGTTGGTTTCTTGAGGAGCGGAGCGACTCAGGCCATTTTGAAGTCAGAGGGGACGCAGCCAGTGGTCAGGGATGAGTTGATGAGGGAAGTGAGGAATGGGAGAAGGTCTCCAGAGAGGGTCTGGAGAAGGGAGGAGGGGATGGAGTCGAGCGAGCAGGTTGACGGGCGGCCAGACATTACTAGTCACAGGATTTCATCTGGAGAGATAGAGGGGAGAAAGAGGTCAAGGCGTAGGGTAGTTCTGTGCGAGTGAGACCAGTGGACTCAATAGTCTAAGTGAATGAGGAGCGGATTGTCATCAGCCTTCTTTTCAAAGTGGTTGACAAAGTTGTCCGCAGAGAGGGAGTGGAGGATTAAGGAGGGAGGAAAAGGTAGAAAATAGTTTCCTAGGGTTAGAGGCAGACGTTTGAAATGTGGAGTGATAGAAAGTGGAATTAGCAGTGGAGTCAGAGGAAGAGAAGGTAGAGAGAAATCAGTGAACGGATGATAGGTCCTCCGGAAGTTTTGTTTTCCTCCATTTTCGCTCAGCTGCCCGCAGTCCTTTTTCTGTAAGCTCGTAATGAGTCACTCAGCCACGAAGCAAGAGGGGAGGGGAGGGCCGAGCCGGCCCGGGAGGAAATGGGGTAGTGTGAGTCTAAGGATGCGGAAAGGAAGGAGAGTAGGGTCGAAGAGGCTGAATCAGGAGACAGGAGGGAGAAGGGTGACGTCAAAAGGCAAGGAGGGGAACGAGAGAGTTGCAAATAAATGAATCGAAGGGAGCGGTCGGGAGGTCGGTGGGTAGAAGTTGCCCAGTAAAAGAGTGGTGAGCCATCATCAGGAAATAAGTTTATGAAAGTGTTAAGCTCATTGAGGAAGTCTCCAAGGGCACCTGGTGGGCGATGGATAACAACAAAGCTTGAGTGGACAAGTGACAGTGACCGCATGGAATTCAAATGAGGAGATGGACAGGTGAGAGAGTAGATGGACAGGTGAGAGGGAGAAAAGACCAAATCTCCAGTTAGGAGAAATGAGTAGCCCTGTGCCACCACCGCGACGACCAGATGCTCTTGGACTATGAGAGAAAACGTAGTCAGATGAAGAGAGAGCAGCTCTGAAGGGCATCGTAGGCTTAGATTAACTCAGCGTTCTTGACTGCAGATCAGCAGTTCCAAATGCTGCCAAAAAAATATAAAAAATCCCCTGGTCCTGATGAACTAGACCCCCACCTCCTACACCTACATTATTGCTCCCCCCTTAAAAATATATTTTTAACCTCACGCTTGATGTTAAGGAAATCCCCAAGTTATGGAAATCTGCTTTTGTACTCCCTCTTCTGAAAGGTGTAGATCCTTCGCTACTTGACAACTATCGACCCATATCAACATTGTCTGTACTGTCAAAGGTACTGGAGTCCTTAGTTAGTAGGCAGCTAAAGGTCCACTTCCAAGAAAACAACATTTTAAATGGAATGCAATCAGGTTTTAGGTCTGGCCACAGCACTGTTTCAGCAACATTGAAGGTTTTAAATGACATCCACTGTGCTCTTGATAAGAAGTTACATTGTGTGTCTGTTTTTATTGATTTGTCGAAGGCTTTTGACACCGTGGACCATGCTGTGTTAGTGCAAAGGTTAAAATGTTGTGGAATTACTGGTCATGCTCAAGATTGGTTTATAAATTACCTATCAAATCGTACACAATGTGTAATGGCGGATGGTTGTAAATCTGAGTCCATAGAGGTGTGCTTAGGTGTTCCGCAAGGTTCTATTTTGGGCCCACTGTTGTTCATTTTGTATATCAACAACATTGGGGATCTTATTGAAACAGCGGATGTTAATTTTTATGCAGATGATACTGTTCTTTATTCAAGTGGTAGTAGTTTATCTTTAGCTTTTGAAAATGCTCAAAGAGCATTTAACATCATACAACAGAATCTGTAAGATTTAAAGCTGATTCTAAATTTGGGTAAACCAAAATGCATGGTATTTTCAAATGCCAGGCATGTTACAAATCATGTCATTGCTACATTGGCTGGACATACTATAGAGCAAGTTAAAGTGTACAAATATGTTGGTGTCTGGGTTGATGATAAGCTGAGCTTCACTGTGCATGTAGAGAACTTGATAAGGAAGCTCAAGCTGAAAATAGGATTTTATTACCGGCATAAGGCTTGTTTTTCTTTTGAGGCTAGGAAGGAGCTGGTACGATGTACATTACTGTCGGTTTTAGATTTTAGTGATGTTATATATATGCAGGCCTCAGCCACTACCCTGAGAGCACTTGATTCAGTGTATCATGCAGCCCTCAGCCACTACCCTGAGAGCACTTGATTCAGTGTATCATACAGCCCTCAGCCACTACCCTGAGAGCACTTGATTCAGTGTATCATGCAGCCCTCAGCCACTACCCTGAGAGCACTTGATTCAGTGTATCATGCAGCCCTCAGCCACTACCCTGAGAGCACTTGATTCAGTGTATCATGCAGCCCTCAGCCACTACCCTGAGAGCACTTGATTCAGTGTATCATACAGCCCTCAGCCACTACCCTGAGAGCACTTGATTCAGTGTATCATGCAGCCCTCAGCCACTACCCTGAGAGCACTTGATTCAGTGTATCATGCAGCCCTCAGCCACTACCCTGAGAGCACTTGATTCAGTGTATCATGCAGCCCTCAGCCACTACCCTGAGAGCACTTGATTCAGTGTATCATGCAGCCCTCAGGTTCATTACAAATCAGAAACACCTAACACATCATTGTGATCTCTACAGCGCTGTTGACTGGTCGTCATTGACCTTGCGTAGGCTTTAACACTGGTATACACTGATTTATAAGGCCATATTGGGTAAAATGCCATTTTATCTCTGTTCTTTTTTAGTCAGGTCAGTAAATAAATATAAATTACGGTCCCATTCTGATTTGCTTCTAACAGTACAAAAAATTAGAACAGGACATGGTTGAAATAGTTCTAGTTACTTAGCTCCGTGGTTCTGTAATTCTGTCATGAACATTTTAAAATGTGATGATCTAATTTCGTTGGTGCAGTTTAAACACTTGATCGATGTATATATCATAGAAGAGTGTAATTGTTTTTAGGCCAGCTGTTTTTAGTCAAGACGTTTGTGTTTTTAATGTACACTGTTTTTGTTGTGCTGTATGTGTGTTTATAGTTTTGTTTAATGTTGTGTATGTAAATTGTTTTGTCTGAAATGTTGTTCCCCCTGCTGCTATTGGACCAGGTCTCTCTTGGAAAAGAGATCTTATCTCAATGAGAAAAAACCTGTATAAATAAAGGTAAAATAAAAAAATTAAAAAAAGAGACCTGGAGGGTAAATGAAAAGGGTTGCAGTCAAGGAGTGGGGAGCTCACAAGAGTGAGCTACTCACAAAGCGCCAGTCTCTCATCATTGTGTGTTTCTAAACAAACACCACGTGACTGGGAACTACTGGTAAGCTTCATAATGAAAAATGATGTGAAATTAAATGAAATGGAATGAAGAACGCAATCTTCTTTCTCTCTGAACGTATTGCACAAGTTGACTGCAGGTATTTACCTAAAAAGTAGCTACAAATATTTATATATATATATCTTTTTTTAATAAAATATTTTACTTCTTCATAGTTTCAACTGTATTGAAAAACCATCCTGTGGCTATTTCCAAATACCCCGGTATACGGTGTATATGGCATACTGCTCAAGCCGTGTGTGTGTTTTCTTAGCAAAGATAACAGGTGGTGGTCTAGGCCTCTTCTACTCCTAACCTATGGTAATATTGGTATGTGTCCTAACCTATGGTAATATTGGTATGTGTCCTAACCTATGGTAATATTGGTATGTGTCCTAACCTATGTAATATTGGTATGTGTCCTAACCTATGTAATATTGGTATGTGTCCTAACCTATGGTAATATTGGTATGTGTCCTAACCTATGGTAATATTGGTATGTTTCTATAGTATGTTTCCTAACCTATGGTAATATTGGTATGTGTCCTAACCTATGGTAATATTGGTATGTGTCCTAACCTATGGTAATATTGGTATGTTTATATAGTATGTTTCCTAACCTGTGGTAATATTGGTATGTGTCCTAACCTATGATAATATTGGTATGTGTCCTAACCTATGATAATATTGGTATGTGTCCTAACCTATGTAATATTGGTATGTGTCCTAACCTATGATAATATTGGTATGTGTCCTAACCTATGATAATATTGGTATGTGTCCTAACCTATGGTAATATTGGTATGTGTCCTAACCTATGGTAATATTGGTATGTGTCCTAACCTATGGTAATATTGGTATGTGTCCTAACCTATGGTAATATTGGTATGTTTCTATAGTATGTGTCCTAACCTATGGTTATATTGGTATGTGTCCTAACCTATGGTAATATTGGTATGTGTCCTAACCTCTGGTAATATTGGTATGTGTCCTAACCTATGATAATATTGGTATGTTTCTATAGTATGTTTCCTAACCTATGGTAATATTGGTATGTGTCCTAACCTGTGGTAATATTGGTATGTGTCCTAACCTCTGGTAATATTGGTATGTTTCTATAGTATGTGTCCTAACCTATGGTAATATTGGTATGTGTCCTAACCTATGGTAATATTGGTATGTTTCTATAGTATGTGTCCTAACCTATGGTAATATTGGTATGTGTCCTAACCTATGGTAATATTGGTATGTTTCTATAGTATGTGTCCTAACCTATGGTAATATTGGTATGTGTCCTAACCTATGGTAATATTGGTATGTTTATATAGTATGTTTCCTAACCTATGGTAATATTGGTATGTGTCCTAACCTATGGTAATATTGGTATGTGTCCTAACCTATGATAATATTGGTATGTGTCCTAACCTATGATAATATTGGTATGTGTCCTAACCTATGTAATATTGGTATGTGTCCTAACCTATGATAATATTGGTATGTGTCCTAACCTATGATAATATTGGTATGTGTCCTAACCTATGGTAATATTGGTATGTGTCCTAACCTATGGTAATATTGGTATGTGTCCTAACCTATGGTAATATTGGTATGTGTCCTAACCTATGGTAATATTGGTATGTTTCTATAGTATGTGTCCTAACCTATGGTAATATTGGTATGTGTCCTAACCTATGGTAATATTGGTATGTTTCTATAGTATGTGTCCTAACCTATGGTAATATTGGTATGTGTCCTAACCTATGGTAATATTGGTATGTTTCTATAGTATGTTTCCTAACCTATGGTAATATTGGTATGTGTCCTAACCTCTGGTAATATTAGTATGTGTCCTAACCTATGGTAATATTGGTATGTTGCTATAGTATGTTTCTATAGTATGTGTCCTAACCTATGGTAATATTGGTATGTGTCCTAACCTATGGTAATATTGGTATGTGTCCTAACCTGTGGTAATATTGGTATGTTTCTATAGTATGTTTCTATAGTATGTTTCTATAGTATGTGTCCTAACCTATGGTAATATTGGTATGTGTCCTAACCTATGATAATATTGGTATGTTTCTATAGTATGTTTCCTAACCTGTGGTAATATTGGTATGTGTCCTAACCTATGGTAATATTGGTATGTGTCCTAACCTATGGTAATATTGGTATGTGTCCTAACCTATGGTAATATTGGTATGTGTCCTAACCTATGGTAATATTGGTATGTTTCTATAGTATGTGTCCTAACCTATGGTAATATTGGTATGTTTCTATAGTATGTTTCTATAGTATGTTTCTATAGTATGTTTCCTAACCTATGGTAATATTGGTATGTTTCTATAGTATGTTTCCTAACCTATGGTAATATTGGTATGTGTCCTAACCTCTGGTAATATTAGTATGTGTCCTAACCTATGGTAATATTGGTATGTTGCTATAGTATGTTTCTATAGTATGTGTCCTAACCTATGGTAATATTGGTATGTTTCTATAGTATGTTTCTATAGTATGTGTCCTAACCTATGGTAATATTGGTATGTGTCCTAACCTATGGTAATATTGGTATGTGTCCTAACCTATGGTAATATTGGTATGTGTCCTAACCTATGTAATATTGGTATGTTTCTATAGTATGTGTCCTAACCTATGGTAATATTGGTATGTGTCCTAACCTATGGTAATATTGGTATGTGTCCTAACCTATGTAATATTGGTATGTTTCTATAGTATGTGTCCTAACCTATGGTAATATTGGTATGTTTCCTAACCTATGGTAATATTGGTATGTGTCCTAACCTATGTAATATTGGTATGTTTCTATAGTATGTGTCCTAACCTATGGTAATATTGGTATGTGTCCTAACCTATGGTAATATTGGTATGTGTCCTAACCTATGTAATATTGGTATGTTTCTATAGTATGTGTCCTAACCTATGGTAATATTGGTATGTGTCCTAACCTATGGTAATATTGGTATGTTTATATAGTTTGTTTCCTAACCGGTGGTGATGTTGATATGTTATCAGGCCCAGACAGGAGGCTCAACCCACTCCTCCCCCAGCCACGGGGCAGGCTGCTCCATGCCCATGCCGATCCGCTCCACCTCAGCTGGGTCCACCCCCACCCACACACCCCAGGACTGCCTGGCCGGGGTGGGGGGCGACGTGCTGGAGGCCTTCGCTCAGGGTGAGTCCTGGACCTCCGCCCAGTGGGAATAACGGTGCAAAACTGGTTGAAATGACATCAGTTTCTGGTTGAAAAGGCATCATGATGTCATTTCATCTCGCTTTTTCTGCTGGGCGATGTCCTCCTTTAGATCCAGTACATATCTGTTGTTAGTTATCCATTTTCTGACCCTGTTTGAGCCAAGGACAACACAACATTTTGATCTGTGATTGAGCTGTGGCAAATTCGATTAAAGTGCATTCCAAATGCAAAAATAGTAGCCACTAAATGCCATGTACAGTTGAAGTCGGAAGTTTACATACACCTTAGCCAAATACATTTAAACTCAGTTTTTCACAATTCATGACATTTAATCCTAGTAAAAAATCCCTGTTTTAGGTCAGTTAGGATCACCACTTTATTTTAAGAATGTGAAATGTCAGAATAATAGTTGAGAGAGTGATTTATTTCATCTTTTATTTCTTCTATCACATTCCCAGTGGGTCAGACGTTTACATACACTCAATTAGTATTTGGTAGCATTGCCTTTAAATTGTTTAACTTGGGTCAAACGTTTCGGGTAGCCTTCCACAAGCTACCCACAATAAGTTGGGTGAATTTTGGCCCATTCCTCCTGACAGAGCTGGTGTAACTGAGTCAGGTTTGTAGGCCTCCTTGCTCGCACACGCTTTTTCAGTTCTGCCCACAAATTTTCTATAGGATTGACGTCAGGGCTTTGTGATGGCCACTCCAATATCTTGACTTTGTTGTCCTTAAGCCATTTTGCCACAACTTTGGAAGAATGCTTGGGGTCGTCGTCCATTTGGAAGACCCATTTGCGACCAAGCTTTAACTTCCTGACTGATGTATTGAGATGTTGCTTCAATATATCCACATAATTTTCCATCCTCATGAAGTCATCTTTTATGAAGTGCACCAATCCCTCCTGCAGCAAAGCACCCCCACAACATGATGCTGCCACCCCCGTTCTTCACGGTTGGGATGGTGTTCTTCGGCTTGCAAGCATCCCCCTTTTTTCTCCAAACATAACGATGGTCATTATGGCCAAACCATTCTATTTTTGTTTCATCAGACCAGAGATCATTTCTCCAAAAATTACGATCTTTGTCCGCATGGGCAGTTGCAAACTGTAGTCTGGCTTTTTTATAGCGGTTTTGGAGCAGTGGCTTCTTCCTTGCTGAGCTGCCTTTCAGGTTATGTCGATATAGGACTCGTTTTACTGTGGATATTGATACTTTTGTACCTGTTTCCTCCAGCATCTTCACAAGTTATTTTGCTGTTGTTCTGGGATTGATTTGCACTTTTCACACCAAAGTACGTTCATCTCTAGGAGACAGAACACGTCTCCTTCCTGAGCGGTATGATGGCTGCGTGGTCCCATGGTGTTTATACTTGCATACTATTGTTTGTACAGATGAACGTGGTACCTTCAGGCGTTTTGAAATTGCTCCCAAGGATGAACCAGACTTGTGGAGGTCTACCATTTTTTTCTGAGGTCTTGGCTGATTTCTTTTGATTTTCCCATGATGTCAAGCAAAGTGGCACTGAGTTTGAAGGTAGGCCTTGAAATACATCCACAGGTACACCTCCGATTTACTCAAATTATGTCAATTAGCCTATCAGAAGCTTCTAAAGCCATGACATCATTTTCTGGCGCAGTCAACTTAGTGCTTGTAAACTTCTGACCCACTGGAATTGTGAATTCTAAGTGAAATAATCTGTCTGTAAACAATTTTTGGAAAAATGACTTGTGTCATGCACAAAGTAGATGTCTGAACCGACTTGCCAAAACTATAGTTTGTTAACAAGAAATTTGTGGAGTGGTTGAAACATGTTTTAATGACTCCAACCTAAGTTTATGTAAACTTCTGACTTCAACTGTAAGTCACTGACTATTTTCATTGACTGTGTCCTCTGTGTTTCAGGTGTACCTAGAAATCTTCGTAATGATCTGTTGGTCGCTGCAGATTCAATCACAAACACCATGTCATCACTCGTCAAAGAACTCCACTCAGGTTAGTTGAGAGGGACATGACTGCTATGTTGCCTGTGATTGGTTGCTAACTCTCTGGGACTGATTTATATTCTCTTTAATAAAGTAGATGATGCTGCAGAGGAAGAGGACAATCAGATGAGGAACGGAGGCCTAAGGAGCAGGGCAGAGGATGAGGACAATCAGATGAGGAACGGAGGCCTAAGGAGCAGGGCAGAGGATGAGGACAATCAGATGAGGAACGGAGGCCTAAGGAAAAGGGCAGAGGATGAGGACAATCACATGAGGAATGGAGGCCTAAGGAGCAGGGCAGAGGATGACGACAACCAGGTGAGGAACAGAGGCCTAAGAGAGAGGGGGGAGGAAGCCTTGGCTCACTATTATCTTATTAACATCGTTTTTTTTCCTGTATCAAGCTGTTTGCGATTTTAAGTAGTCATTTCTTTGAAACAACATTCCAGAATTCTAATTGTTTGGACACACCTACCCATTCAAGGGTTTTTCTTTAATTTATATCAAAACTACAAAATAACACACATGCAATCATGTAGTAACCAAAGAAGTGTTAAGCAAATCAAAATCTATTTTATATTTTGATTTTTCAGATGACAGCTTTGCACACGCTTGGCATTCTTCCAACCAGCTTCACCTGGAATGGTTTTCCAACAGTCTTGAAGGAGTTCCCACATATGCCGAGCACTTGTTGGCTGCTTCACTCTGCGGTCCAACTCATCCCAAACCATCTCAGTTGGGTTGAGGTCGGGTGATTGTGGATGCTAGGTCATCTGATGCAGCACCATCACTCTCCTTCTTGGTCAAATAGCCCTTACACAGCCTGGAGGTGTGTTGGGTCATTGTCCTGTTGAAAAATAAATGATAGTCCCACTAAGCGCAAACCAGATGGGATTACGTATTGCTGCAGAATGCTGTGGTAGCCATGCTGGTTAAGTGTGCCTTGAATTCTAAATAAATCACTGACAGTGTCACCAGCAAAGCACCATCACACCACCTCCTCCATGCTTCATGGTGGGAACAACACATGCAGAAATAATCCGTTCACCTACTCTGCATCTCACAAAGACACGGCGGTTGGAACCAAAAATCAGATTTCCACCTGTCTAATGTCCATTGCTTGTGTTTCTTGGCCCAAGGAATTCTCTTCTTATAATTGGTGTCCTTTAGTAGTGGTTTCTATGCAGTAATTCGAACCATGAAGGCCTGATTTACTCAGTTGATGTTGAGATGTGTCTGTTACTTGAACTCTGTGAAGCATTTATTTGGCCTTCACTTTCTGAGGCTGGTAACTCTAATGAACTTATCCTCTGCAGCAGAGGTAACTCTGGGTCTTCCTTTCCTGTGGCGTTGCTCATGAGAGCCAGCTTCATCATAGTGCTTGATGGTTTTTGCGACTGCACTTGAAGAAACTTTTAAAGTTCTTGAAATTTTCCACATAGACTGACCTTCATGTCTTAAAGTAATGATGGACTGTCATTTCTCTATCCTTATTTTAGCTGTTCTTCTCATAATATGGACTTGGTGTTTTACCAAATAGGGCTATCTTCTGTATACCACCCCTACCTTGTCACAACACAACTGATTGGCTCAATCCCATTAAGAAGGAAATACATTTTCCAATTACTCTCAAGGCACACCTGTTAATTGAAATGCATTCCAGGTGACTACCTCATGAAGCTGGTTGAGAGAATGCCAAGAGAGTGTATCAAGGTAAGGGGTGGCTAGTTTGAAGAATCTCAAATTTAAATTTGATTTTGATTTAACACTTTTTTTGGTTACTACATGATTCCATATGTGTTATTTCATTATTCTACAATGTAGACAATAGTAAACATGTAAGGAAAAACCCTTGAAAGAGTAGGTGTGTCCAAACTTTTGACTGGTACTGAGTATTAGACTTTTATGTTACTGCAAATAACGGAACTTTTTTCACTTTGTTTTCCAGCCGATGCAGAATGAAAAGAAAAGTATGAATATTCCTATATGTTTAATATCATCGCATAGTCATTAATGAGTCATTCACAATGTAAATCAACAAATCTCTCAATGACCTATAAACAAAATAGAAATCACAGGAACTTTCTCAGTCCCACTTGTTCATCAAAATCCCAAATCCTTTCTCTGTGAATATTTCTAGTTATGTTGTGCCCCAGGCTAAAACCTCCCCATCTGTCTGTCTCTGTCTTCAGGCACAGTGAGAGATCTGAAACATCATTGAGGGAACAACAGCCTCCCCAAACACCAGTCCATTGATCTAGCCAGGATGTCAGACTGGAGAAGAAGAATCAGAATGAGAATCTGCCACACCGACCAAACCCTTCTATCAGGAATTAGCACGTAGAGTAATGCATGCTGTTATCAAACAGGATTTCACTGTGTGAACTCTTATTAAACATGTTTGTTACACCTTGCTGCGGGATGTCTGTTGGCAAGTGTATATGTCATTCTGTATAAAAACTTGAAGTTGTAATTATTATGTAATGACGGATTCCCCCCGTCATGACTGCAAGGGTCAAATGTCTAAGGAATGGCTTCCTGTGCTTTCTCTCAATCTGTCTTGTTAATAACAGATCACCCTGTGTGCATCATAAATCGCAGGTGCACTACATAGGGAATAGGGTGCCATTTGGGGCACTACATAGGGAATAGTGTTCCACTTGGGATGCTATCTGCATAAACTGTACACATTATATATGATCTTGGGATCACAGCACTGACCATAACCTGAAAACAACCTATTTTCACCATGACATGTTCCCCGGCCGTCATTGCCTTTGTATGATTACAGATCACTTGCTAGTGTGCTTTCATTATGGGTTTTGCATGAAGTTGCCCTGTCCTGAGTCTGACTGGGTGTACTGTAGGTTGGTAGGTACCATGTTATCCCAGCTCTTTGTGGGTTTATCAGTGTTTCTCAACCTGCGGTCCCCGGGCAGCACTGGTCCTTGGGGTGTTGCTGATTGGTCCCTCAGATAGTGAGTGGACACTAATTTAGTCAGTTCTCAAGTGTTAGTTTTAATCTAAGTGGTCTTCAAAGGAGGAAGGACTATAGCTGGTCCTTGCCGGTCCCTGGTACACAAAAGGTTGAGAAACACTCTGGGATTTGTAGTCATGTATGTTGTAAAGCCTCAGAATTCACATTGATTACGTCCCAAATGGCACCCTATTCCTTATATAGTGCACTACTTTTGACCAGAGCCCTATGGGCACTGGTCAAAGGTAGTGCACCATATAGGGAATATGGTGCCATTTGGGACAAAGCCATTGAGTCGCATAATGCTGCTACTGTGTGCTCACTCTGTCGCAAGACACCCTTTTGCAAAAATATGAGGGCTGTTTGTTGTTTGGTTATAGGGAGCCTATGGGGGCTGTTGTTTATTTTAATCAGGGAAATGTCCCGTTGTTATAATCAGATTCATTATTCTCATAGTTCATATTTTATAGAATTAAAGCAAAATGAGAGAAGCTACTAAATGCATTTTAAAGCGCATTTAAAAATCTAGATGGTGTCTCGTCCCTAATCCACTAAACTAGTCACTCAGTAGTGACTGTATTTATTGTCCACGTAAAGCAAAGAGAGGGAGAGGAACTCAGAACATTAGTTTTAAATTAATATTATATTGTGATCTTTCGTTACAACATATTCACCTATACACCTGTACACGTAGGTGACGACAGGAGGTAGACACAGAAAGGTTGTGGACAGATAAGACTAGCTTTGATGGCTTAAAAGAAACGAGGACTGTAACATGTTCATGTGTCTTAATAGATAGGAGCTCGGGAACTGTAGAGGTTGATGGGAATGCAGTTGTGACTCCCAAATTGCACCCTATTCCCGACATAGTGCACTACTTTTGACCAGAGCCATCAGCCCAATAGGTCAAAAATAGTGCACTATATAGCCAATAGGGTGCAATTTGGGTCACATATTCAAAATGTGTGATGAACTAATAGTCAGTAGGCTAGGCCCTAATGGGCTCCAGACCTGCTTGTTTAGGGGTCAGTTGCTGTGTAATCATTAAAGAGTCTGGAAGGAGCAGAAAGCAACCCTGAGTCTCAATAATCTGGCCTTTTTCCTGCATTTATAAAATTGGATTGGTCTGAGCATGTGCTAGACTGCTATATTTCTTAAAAAGGACATATTATTGGGACACATGGCAAGAAGGGTTAACCAGATGGCAGAAAGGACAGATTATTGGTAGACGGGGCAAGAGGGATTGACCAGACAGCTGAAAGGACAGATTATTAGGAGACGGGGCAAGAGGGGTTAACCAGACAGCAGAAATGACAGATTATTGGGAGACAGGGCAAGAGGGGTTAACCAGACAGCAGAAAGGACAGATTATTGGGAGACGGGGCAAGAGGGATTGACCAGACAGCTGAAAGGACAGATTATTGGGAGACGGGGCAAGAGGGATTGACCAGACAGCTGAAAGGACAGATTATTAGGAGACGGGGCAAGAGGGGTTAACCAGACAGAAAGTCTGGTTTTGGTTTAGAATATTGAATGATTTAGAGCAGTGAACAGATGTGGAGTGGACTAGAGGAGGAAACTGAGTCAGTTGAATCAGGAGGATATCAGATCCAATAAAACACTCTCGTCTTCTGATCGATGGACATTTCTGTTGTTCGGGGTTTGCATTTATCTCTGAAATAAAGCACTGAAATGAATAACTAGATAATAAATGTTAGGTTTAGCAATGTGACACGGTAAACTTCCAGACGGAGAAGAGTAGGGTTTGGTTCACGTCATGTTATTACATGATAATAACATGTTAACATGTTTACGCTAAATTGAAACACTGGTTAAGCAATGAACTGTACTGAAGTTGTACTTGAACATTTAGCATTGAGATAATGTGTAAAGTACAGTCAGCTATCCTTTAAACTAATTCCAAGGCCTTATCAACCTACTACACTGTGTAGTTCTAAATGTGATGTTTTTATTTGGTTACTTATTTTACGTGATCTTATCATTCTGGGTGTTATTTTAGTTTGCTAGTGGAATTAAATCATTGATAATGCAGAATAATATTGAAGACATCAAAACTATGAAATAACACGTGCGGAATCATGTAGTAACTAAAAAAGTGTTAAACAAATCAGAATATATTTTATATTTGAGATTCTTCAAAGTAGCCACCCTTTGCCTTGATGACAGCTTTGCACACGCTTGGCATTCTCTCAACCAGCTTCATGAGGTAGTCACCTGGAATGCATTTCAATTAACAGGTGTGCCTTGTTAAAAGATAATTTGTGGAATTTCTTTCCTTCTTAATGCGTTTGAACCAATCGGTTGTGTTGTGACAAGGTAGGGGTGGTATACAGAAGATAGCCCTATTTGGTAAAAGACCAAGTCCATATTATGGCAAGAACAGCTCAAATAAGCAAAGAGAAATGACAGTCCATCATTACTTTTAGACATGAATGTCAGTCAATGTGAAACATTTCAAGAACTTTAAAAGTTTCTTCAAGTGCAGTCGCAAAAACCATCAAGCGCTATGATGAAACTGGCTCTCATGAGGACCGCCACAGGAAAGGAAGACCCAGAGTTACCGCTGCTGCAGAGAATAAGTTAATTAAAGTTAACTGCACTTCAGATTGCAGACAAAATAAACGTTTCAAAGAGTTCAAGTAACAGACACATCTCAACATCAACTGTTCAGAGGAGACTGCGTAAATCAGGCTTCATGGTCGAATTGCTGCAACAACAAAAAACACTACAAAGGACACCAATAATAAGAAGAGACTTTCTTGGGCCAAGAAACACGAGCAATGGACATTAGACTGGTGGAAATCTGTCCTTTGGTCTGGTACGTCCACATTTTTGGTTCCAACCGCCGTGGCTTTGTGAGACGCAGAGTAGGTGAACGGATGATCTCCGCATGTGTGGTTCCCACCATGAAGCATGGAGGAGGTGTGGGGGTGCTTTGCTGGTGACACTGTCAGTGATTTATTTAGAATTCAAGGCACACTTAACCAGCATGGCTACCACAGCATTCTGCAGCGATACGCCATCCCGTCTGGTTTGCGCTTAGTGGGACTATCATTTATTTTTCAACAGGACAATGACCCAACACACCTCCAGAATGTGTAAGGGCTATTTGACCAAGAAGAAGAGTGATGGTGCTGCATCAGATGACCTGGCCTCCACAAACACCCAACCTCAACCCAACTGAGATGGTTTGGGATGAGTTGGACCGCAGACTGAAGGAAAAGCAGCCAACAAGTGCTCAGCGTATGTGGGAACTCCTTCAAGAATGTTGGAAAAATCATTCCTCATGAAGCTGGTTGAGAGAATGCCAATAGTGTGCAAAGCTGTCATCAAGGCAAAGGGTGGCTGCTTTGAAGAATCTCAAATATATTTTTATTTAACACTTTTTTGGTTACTACATGATTCCATATGTGTTATTTTATAGATTTGATGTCTTCGCTATTATTCTACAATGTAGAAAATAATAAAAATAAAGAAAAACCCTTGAATGAGTAGGTGTGTCCAAACTTTTGACTGGTACTGTATATTCAAGATCTAAGGAAAGTGCTGAGATAAAACCTTTTGAAAAGGTAATTGTTTTCCCTCTTCACCCCGCCCACAGATAGGAATGCAATATTATGATTTGAGTTTGCGCCTACTGCATAGATGTTCTGTATAAAGTGCTGAATAAAGTAAAACTCCATTTATGCAGATATAAGAATATCAATCAGCCTTTTAGGTAGGAGTTTTAGTCTCAGTCAGTTACCTTGTGGAAAAATATGATTTATTTATTGTTGTTCAGGAGGGAAAGTGGAGTACTTTTGTTCAGCCTTTACATTTGTGCCAAAATGTTTGCAGACTTTGTGTGTCATTATACAGATATAACTACATTCCATATGTTGTTGTTGTTGATGTCCATATTTTCCATGATATAATCGGGGCCATACATTTACTTGGTCTTCCTTAAAATGTAGAACCCCCAACAGTTCTAGAACCAGCAACAGTTCTAGAGCTACAAACTGTTCTAGAGCTATCAACAGTTCTAGAGCTACAAACTGTTCTAGAGCTACAAACTTTTCTTGAGCTATCAACAGTTCTAGAGCTACAAACTGTCCTAGCTATCAACAGTTCTAGAGCTACAAACTTTTCTTGAGCTATCAACAGTTCTAGAGCTACAAACTGTTCTAGAGCTACAAACTGTTTTAGAGCTATCAACAGTTCTAGAGCTACAAACTGTTTTAGAGCTATCAACAGTTCTAGAGCTACAAACATTTCTTGAGCTATCAACAGTTCTAGAGCTACAAACTGTTCTAGAGCTACAAACTGTTTTAGAGCTATCAACAGTTCTAGAGCTACAAACTGTTTTAGAGCTATCAACAGTTCTAGAGCTACAAACATTTCTTGAGCTATCAACAGTTCTAGAGCTACAAACTGTTCTAGAGCTACAAACTGTTTTAGAGCTATCAACAGTTCTAGAGCTACAAACTGTTTTAGAGCTATCAACAGTTCTAGAGCTATAAACTGTTTTAGAGCTATCAACAGTTCTAGAGCTACAAACTGTTCTAGAGCTACAAACTGTTTTAGAGCTATCAACAGTTCTAGAGCTACAAACTGTTTTAGAGCTATCAACAGTTATAGAGCTACAAACTGTTTTAGAGCTATCAACAGTTCTAGAGCTACAAACTGTTTTAGAGCTATCAACAGTTCTAGAGCTACAAACTGTTTTAGAGCAATCAACAGTTCTAGAGCTACAAACTGTTTTAGAGCTATCAACAGTTCTATAGCTACAAACTTTTTTAGAGCTATCAACAGTTCTATAGCTACAAACTGTTTTAGAGCTATCAACAGTTCTAGAGCTACAAACTGTTTTAGAGCTATCAACAGTTCTAGAGCTACAAACTGTTTTAGAGTTACCAACAGGTCTAGAGCTACAAATTGTTCTTGATCTACCAACAGTTCTAGAGCTACAAATTGTTCTTAATCTACCAACAGTTCTAGAGCTACAAACTGTTCTAGAGCTATCAACAGTTCTAGAGCTACAAACTATTCTAGAGCTACAAATTGTTCTAGAGCTACCAACAGTTCTAGAGCTACAAACTGTTCTAGAGCTACAAACTGTTCTAGAGCTACCAACAGTTCTAGAGCTATCAACAGTTCTAGAGCTACAAACTGTTCTAGAGCTATCAACAGTTCAAGAGCCATAAACAGTTATAGTTACCAACTGTTCTAGAGCTACAGTACCACTCGTTCAAAAACTACCAACCATTCTAGAATTATCTCCTTCTAGCCAACAGAGGCAATAGAAAGGTACAAACTGCACATTATGATTGTTTTAGTGTTAGCAGAGAGAAAATGACAAATAAAATGCAAAATGACCAACCACAAGCTTCCCAAGATGTTATGTATCTTTCTATGTGTTATATACTGATATGCTTCTGGTATTCATTTGTTTCTCATGTTCATTTTAAAAACATGGTTTTATGTCACATGACCACTGTCTTTTGTAAATACAATGAATCAATTGTGAAATGTATTAAAATATTTTAAAACTTCATATGCTTTGATGTGATGTGATGCCTTTTTTTCAGAACAGTATTTAGCTTACTGGTTGTTATCGTTTGAACTTCAGAAAGTGCCTTCATTATTCGACCTTTGGCGGCAATTACAGCATTGAGTCGTCTTGGGTATGTCTGTATCGGCTTTGCACATCTGGATTTAGGGATATTCTCCCATTTTTACTTGCATATTTTCTCAAGTTAGAAGGAGCGGTGGTGAAAACCAATATTTTTTTATTTTTTATTTAACCATTGTTTAACCAGGTAGGCCAGTTGAGAACAAGTTCTCATTTACAAATGCGACCTGGCCAAGATAAAGCACAGCAGTTCGACACATACAACAACACAGAGTTACACATGGAATAAACAAACATACAGTCAATAATACAGTAGAAAAAAAATTAATCTATATACAGTGTGTGCAAATGAGGTAAGATAAGGGAGGTAAGGCAATAAATAGGCCATGGTGGCGAAGTAATTACAATATAGTAATTAGACACTGGAATGGTAGAATGTGCAGAAGATGAATGTGCAAATAGAGATACCTGGTGCGCAAAGGAGCAAGATAAATAAATAAATACAGTATGGGGATGAAGCTATGTACAGATGGGCTATGTACAGGTGCAGTGATCTGTGAGCTGCTCTGACAATCTTCAAGGCTTTCCTAAGGTTTTCAAGGGGATTCAAGTCTGGGCTTTGGCTGGGCCACTAAAGGACTTTCACATTCTTGTTCTGAAGCCATTCCAGCATTGCTTTTGCTGTATGCTTGTTGGAATGTAAATCTTTTCCCCCAGTATAAGGTCGTTTGCACTCTGAGGCAGGTTCTCATCAAGGATTTGCGTGTATTTGGCTCCATTCATTGTTCCCTCTATCCTTACCAGTCTCCCCGTCCCTGCTACTGGAAAGCATCCCCATAGCATGATGCTATGTTAGACGGGTGATGAGCTGTGCCTGGTTTTCTCCAGACATAGCGCTTTGCATTCAGCGTTCAATTTTTGTCTCATCAGACAACAGAATCTTTTGCCTTCTGATCACAAAGTCTTTCACGTGACTTTTTGCAAACTCTAGGTGTGCTGTTGTGCATTTTTTACCGGAGTGGCTTCAGTCTGGCCACTCTCCCATGAAGCCCAGATTGGTGAAGTGCTGTAGAGACTGTTGTCCTTCTGGCAGGTTCTCCCACCTCAGCCAAGGAACTCTGTAGTTCTGTCAGAGTGGTCATTGGGTTCTTGGTCACCACCCTGACCAAGGTCCTTCTTGCCCTGTAGCTCAGTTTGGTCGGATGGCCAGCTCTAAGCAGAGTCTGGGAAGTTCCATATTTTTTCCATCTCCCAAAGATGTATTGTGCACTGTGCTCTTGGTAACTTTCAACACTAGAAAGAGTTTTCTACCCTTCCTCAGATATATGCCTCATCACAATTCTATCTCAGAGATCTACAGACAGTTCCTTGGACTTCATGATATAGTTTCTGCTCTGACATGCACTGTCAACTGTAGGACCTTATATAGACAGATGTGTTTCTTTCTAAAACATGTCCAAATGGCCACAGGTGGATTCCAATCAAGTTGTACTGATGTAACAGTATAAGTTCAGTCCGTCCCCTCGACCCGGGCGCGAACCAGGGACCTTCTGCACACATCAACAACAGTCACCCACAAAGCGTCGTTACCCATCACTCCACAAAGGCCGCAAGAGCAAGGGGAACCACTACTTCAAGGTCTCAGAGCAAGTGACGTCACCGATTGAAAGACGATTAGCGCGCACCACCGCTAACTAGCTAGCCCTTTCACATCCGTTACACTGACATCTCAAGGATGATCAAAGGAGTACGAAAAAGTATACACTCACCACTGTAAGTTGTTCTAGATAAGAGTGTCTGCTAAATTAATAAAAGGTCAATTAAATAGGATGCACCTGAGCTCAATTTGGAGTGTCATAGTAAAGGGGTGTGAATATTTATGTAGATGAAATATTGATGTACTTTCTGAAGGCACTGTGTACTGTACTGTTGAATATGGCCTTGAAACAATATGACTGTCATAACTTTACATTTTAGGGGCACCCGAGTGGCGCAGCGGTCTAAGGCACTGCATCTCAGTGCTAGAGTTGTCACTACAGATCCTGGTTCGATTCCAGGTTCTATCACAACCGGCCGTGATTGGGAGTCCCACAGGGTGGCGTCGTCCGGGTTAGGGTTTGGCCAGGGTAGGCCATCATTGTAAATAAAAATTTGTGTTTAAAAAATATATATACACTGCTCAAAAAAATAAAGGGAACACTTAAACAACACAATGTAACTCTAAGTCAATCACACTTCTATGAAATCAAACTGTCCACTTAGGAAGCAACACTGATTGACAATAAATTTCACATGCTGTTGTGCAAATGGAATAGACAAAAGGTGGAAATTATAGGCAATTAGCAAGACACCCCCAAAAAAGGAGTGATTCTGCAGGTGGTGACCACAGACCACTTCTCAGTTCCTATGCTTCCTGGCTGATGTTTTGGTCACTTTTGAATGCTGGCGGTGCTCTCACTCTAGTGGTAGCATGAGACGGAGTCTACAACCCACACAAGTGGCTCAGGTAGTGCAGTTCATCCAGGATGGCACATCAATGCGAACTGTGGCAAAAAGGTTTGCTGTGTCTGTCAGCGTAGTGTCCAGAGCATGGAGGCGCTACCAGGAGACAGGCCAGTACATCAGGAGACGTGAAGGAGGCCGGAGGAGGGCAACAACCCAGCAGCAGGACCGCCATCTCCGCCTTTGTGCAAGGAGGTGCACTGCCAGAGCCCTGCAAAATGACCTCCAGCAGGCCACAAATGTGCATGTGTCAGCATTTGGTCTCACAAGGGGTCTGAGGATCTCATCTCGGTACCTAATGGCAGTCAGGCTACCTCTGGCGAGCACATGGAGGGCTGTGCAGCCCCACAAAGAAATGCCACCCCACACCATGACTGACCCACCGCCAAACCGGTCATGCTGGAGGATGTTGCAGGCAGCAGAACGTTCTCCACAGCGTCTCCAGACTCTGTCACGTCTGTCACATGTGCTCATGTGCTCAGTGTGAACCTGCTTTCATCTGTGAAGAGCACAAGGCGCCAGTGGCGAATTTGCCAATCTTGGTGTTCTCTGGCAAATGCCAAACGTCCTGCACGGTGCTGGGCTGTAAGCACAACCCCCACCTGTGGACGTCGGGCCCTCATACCACCCTCATGGAGTCTGTTTCTGACCGTTTGAGCAGACACATGCACATTTGTGGCCTGCTGGAGGTCATTTTGCAAGGCTCTGGCAATGCACGTCCTGGCACAAAGGCGGAGGTAGCGGTCCTGCTGCTGGGTTGTTGCCCTCCTACGGCCTCCTCCATGTCTCCTGATGTACTGGCCTGTCTCCTGGTAGCGCCTCCATGCTCTGGACACTACGCTGACAGACACAGCAAACCTTTTTGCCACAGTTCGCATTGATGTGCCATGCTGGATGAACTCCACTACCTGAGCCACTTGTGTGGGTTGTAGACTCCGTCTCATGCTACCACTAGAGTGAGAGCACCGCCAGCATTCAAAAGTGACCTTAAACATCAGCCAGGAAGCATAGGAACTGAGAAGTTGTCTGTGGTCACCACCTGCAGAATCACTCCTTTTTTGGGGGTGTCTTGCTAATTGCCTATAATTTCCACCTTTTGTCTATTCCATTTGCACAACAGCATGTGAAATTTATTGTCAATCAGTGTTGCTTCCTAATTGGACAGTTTGATTTCACAGAAGTGTGATTGACTTGGAGTTACATTGTGTTGTTTAAGTGTTCCCTTTATTTTTTTGAGCAGTGTATAAACAGTGTTGTTTTTCCAAGTAAATTATTGGTTATTTTTCCTGGGAAACAACTCCCTGCTATCGGAATAAGATTGCCATTGGCCCGCAGGGAGTCATACATCCTCCAATCACAAACAATATCTTCTGATGTTTGCATAACAGTAATCATAACTATGACCCTGTGTTTTAGACTGTCATGTCACATGACCTAGATTTTAACCTCTATTTTAAGCCTTTTCCAGAAATGAGAATTACACAAAAAAATGTAAGCAATTGTCTGTGTATGGTGCTGGATCATCTGACATAAAAAGAAAAGGGGACATTTTTTTATGAAAGTTCTTTATATAAAGGTTCAAATCCAGGTCATGTCAAATGATTGTCCAAAACACAGGGCCCTAATCATGACAGACAAATAATACGTTTGTGTGCTTGTGTATGTGCATTGTCCTTCCGTCCGTCCATCTGTCTGTGTGAGGGTCAGTGAGAGCAGCCCCAGACACAGTTCCTGCTCTCTCTCTCCCTCTTCCTCTTTGTTGGGTTGTGTCATCATGCTTCTGTCCTTGACTGAACCTGACCACGCGAGAGGGACAGAGAGATTCAGTCTACTCTACAGACAAGTGAGGGACAGAGAGATTCAGTCTATTCTACAGATGAGACAGAGAGATTCAGTCTACTCTACAGACAAGTGAGGGACAGAGAGATTCAGTCTACTCTACAGATGAGACAGAGAGATTCAGTCTACTCTACAGATGAGACAGAGAGATTCAGTCTACTCTACAGATGAGACAGAGAGATTCAGTCTACTCTACAGACAAGTGAGGGACAGAGAGATTCAGTCTACTCTACAGATGAGACAGAGAGATTCAGTCTACTCTACAGACAAGTGAGGGACAGAGAGATTCAGTCTACTCTACAGACAAGTGAGGGACAGAGAGATTCAGTCTACTCTACAGATGAGACAGAGAGATTCAGTCTACACTACAGATGAGACAGAGAGATTCAGTCTACACTACAGATGAGAAAGAGATTCAGTCTACTCTACAGATGAGACAGAGAGATTCAGTCTACTCTACAGACAAGACAGGGACTGAGAGATTCAGTCTACTCTACAGATGAGACAGAGAGATTCAGTCTACTCTACAGACAAGTGAGGGACAGAGAGATTCAGTCTACTCTACAGACAAGTGAGGGACAGAGAGATTCAGTCTACTCTACAGACAAGAGGGACAGAGAGATTCAGTCTACTCTACAGACAAGAGAGGGACTGAGAGATTCAGTCTACTCTACAGACAAGAGGGACAGAGAGATTCAGTCTACTCTACAAATGGGACAGAGATTCAGTCTACTCTACAGATGAGACAGAGAGATTCAGTCTACACTACAGATGAGACAGAGAGATTCAGTCTACTCTACAGACAAGTGAGGGACAGAGAGATTCAGTCTACTCTACAGATGAGACAGAGAGATTCAGTCTACTCTACAGATGAGACAGAGAGATTCAGTCTACTCTACAGATGAGACAGAGAGATTCAGTCTACTCTACAGACAAGTGAGGGACAGAGAGATTCAGTCTACTCTACAGATGAGACAGAGAGATTCAGTCTACTCTACAGACAAGTGAGGGACAGAGAGATTCAGTCTACTCTACAGATGAGACAGAGAGATTCAGTCTACTCTACAGACAAGTGAGGGACAGAGAGATTCAGTCTACTCTACAGATGAGACAGAGAGATTCAGTCTACACTACAGATGAGACAGAGAGATTCAGTCTACACTACAGATGAGAAAGAGATTCAGTCTACTCTACAGATGAGACAGAGAGATTCAGTCTACTCTACAGACAAGACAGGGACTGAGAGATTCAGTCTACTCTACAGACAAGAGGGACAGAGAGATTCAGTCTACTCTACAGATGAGACAGAGAGATTCAGTCTACTCTACAGACAAGAGGGACAGAGAGATTCAGTCTACTCTACAGACAAGAGAGGGACTGAGAGATTCAGTCTACTCTACAGACAAGTGAGGGACAGAGAGATTCAGTCTACTCTACAGATGAGACAGAGAGATTCAGTCGACTCTACAGACAAGTGAGGGACAGAGAGATTCAGTCCACTCTACAAATGGGACAGAGATTCAGTCTACTCTACAGACAAGTCAGGGACAGAGAGATTCAGTCCACTCTACAGACAAGTGAGGGACAGAGAGATTCAGTCTACTCTACAGATGAGTCAGAGAGATTCAGTCTACTCTACAGATGAGACAGAGAGATTCAGTCTACTCTACAGATGAGACAGAGAGATTCAGTCTACTCTACAGACAAGTGAGGGACAGAGAGATTTAGTCTACTCTACAGATGAGACAGAGAGATTCAGTCTACTCTACAGACAAGAGAGGGACAGAGAGATTCAGTCTACTCTACAGACAAGAGAGGGACAGAGAGATTCAGTCTACTCTACAGATGAGACAGAGAGATTCAGTCTACTCTACAGACAAGTGAGGGACAGAGAGATTCAGTCTACTCTACAGACGAGAGAGGGACAGAGAGATTCAGTCTACTCTACAGACAAGTGAGGGACAGAGAGAATCAGTCTACTCTACAGACAAGAGAGGGACAGAGAGATTCAGTCTACTCTACAGATGAGACAGAGAGATTCAGTCTACTCTACAGATGAGAGAGGGACTGAGAGATTCAGTCTACTCTACAGATGAGAAAGGGACTGAGAGATTCAGTCTACTCTACAGACAAGTGAGGGACAGAGAGATTCAGTCTATTCTACAGATGAGACAGAGAGATTCAGTCTACTCTACAGACAAGTGAGGGACAGAGAGATTCAGTCTACTCTACAGATGAGACAGAGAGATTCAGTCTACTCTACAGATGAGACAGAGAGATTCAGTCTACTCTACAGATGAGACAGAGAGATTCAGTCTACTCTACAGACAAGTGAGGGACAGAGAGATTCAGTCTACTCTACAGATGAGACAGAGAGATTCAGTCTACTCTACAGACAAGTGAGGGACAGAGAGATTCAGTCTACTCTACAGACAAGTGAGGGACAGAGAGATTCAGTCTACTCTACAGATGAGACAGAGAGATTCAGTCTACACTACAGATGAGACAGAGAGATTCAGTCTACACTACAGATGAGAAAGAGATTCAGTCTACTCTACAGATGAGACAGAGAGATTCAGTCTACTCTACAGACAAGACAGGGACTGAGAGATTCAGTCTACTCTACAGATGAGACAGAGAGATTCAGTCTACTCTACAGACAAGTGAGGGACAGAGAGATTCAGTCTACTCTACAGACAAGTGAGGGACAGAGAGATTCAGTCTACTCTACAGACAAGAGGGACAGAGAGATTCAGTCTACTCTACAGACAAGAGAGGGACTGAGAGATTCAGTCTACTCTACAGACAAGAGGGACAGAGAGATTCAGTCTACTCTACAAATGGGACAGAGATTCAGTCTACTCTACAGATGAGACAGAGAGATTCAGTCTACACTACAGATGAGACAGAGAGATTCAGTCTACTCTACAGACAAGTGAGGGACAGAGAGATTCAGTCTACTCTACAGATGAGACAGAGAGATTCAGTCTACTCTACAGATGAGACAGAGAGATTCAGTCTACTCTACAGATGAGACAGAGAGATTCAGTCTACTCTACAGACAAGTGAGGGACAGAGAGATTCAGTCTACTCTACAGATGAGACAGAGAGATTCAGTCTACTCTACAGACAAGTGAGGGACAGAGAGATTCAGTCTACTCTACAGATGAGACAGAGAGATTCAGTCTACTCTACAGACAAGTGAGGGACAGAGAGATTCAGTCTACTCTACAGATGAGACAGAGAGATTCAGTCTACACTACAGATGAGACAGAGAGATTCAGTCTACACTACAGATGAGAAAGAGATTCAGTCTACTCTACAGATGAGACAGAGAGATTCAGTCTACTCTACAGACAAGACAGGGACTGAGAGATTCAGTCTACTCTACAGACAAGAGGGACAGAGAGATTCAGTCTACTCTACAGATGAGACAGAGAGATTCAGTCTACTCTACAGACAAGAGGGACAGAGAGATTCAGTCTACTCTACAGACAAGAGAGGGACTGAGAGATTCAGTCTACTCTACAGACAAGTGAGGGACAGAGAGATTCAGTCTACTCTACAGATGAGACAGAGAGATTCAGTCGACTCTACAGACAAGTGAGGGACAGAGAGATTCAGTCCACTCTACAAATGGGACAGAGATTCAGTCTACTCTACAGACAAGTCAGGGACAGAGAGATTCAGTCCACTCTACAGACAAGTGAGGGACAGAGAGATTCAGTCTACTCTACAGATGAGTCAGAGAGATTCAGTCTACTCTACAGATGAGACAGAGAGATTCAGTCTACTCTACAGATGAGACAGAGAGATTCAGTCTACTCTACAGACAAGTGAGGGACAGAGAGATTTAGTCTACTCTACAGATGAGACAGAGAGATTCAGTCTACTCTACAGACAAGAGAGGGACAGAGAGATTCAGTCTACTCTACAGACAAGAGAGGGACAGAGAGATTCAGTCTACTCTACAGATGAGACAGAGAGATTCAGTCTACTCTACAGACAAGTGAGGGACAGAGAGATTCAGTCTACTCTACAGACGAGAGAGGGACAGAGAGATTCAGTCTACTCTACAGACAAGTGAGGGACAGAGAGAATCAGTCTACTCTACAGACAAGAGAGGGACAGAGAGATTCAGTCTACTCTACAGATGAGACAGAGAGATTCAGTCTACTCTACAGATGAGAGAGGGACTGAGAGATTCAGTCTACTCTACAGATGAGAAAGGGACTGAGAGATTCAGTCTACTCTACAGACAAGTGAGGGACAGAGAGATTCAGTCTACTCTACAGATGAGACAGAGAGATTCAGTCTACTCTACAGATGAGACAGAGAGATTCAGTCTACTCTACAGATGAGACAGAGAGATTCAGTCTACTCTACAGACAAGTGAGGGACAGAGAGATTCAGTCTACTCTACAGATGAGACAGAGAGATTCAGTCTACTCTACAGACAAGTGAGGGACAGAGAGATTCAGTCTACTCTACAGACAAGTGAGGGACAGAGAGATTCAGTCTACTCTACAGATGAGACAGAGAGATTCAGTCTACACTACAGATGAGACAGAGAGATTCAGTCTACACTACAGATGAGAAAGAGATTCAGTCTACTCTACAGATGAGACAGAGAGATTCAGTCTACTCTACAGACAAGACAGGGACTGAGAGATTCAGTCTACTCTACAGATGAGACAGAGAGATTCAGTCTACTCTACAGACAAGTGAGGGACAGAGAGATTCAGTCTACTCTACAGACAAGTGAGGGACAGAGAGATTCAGTCTACTCTACAGACAAGAGGGACAGAGAGATTCAGTCTACTCTACAGACAAGAGAGGGACTGAGAGATTCAGTCTACTCTACAGACAAGAGGGACAGAGAGATTCAGTCTACTCTACAAATGGGACAGAGATTCAGTCTACTCTACAGATGAGACAGAGAGATTCAGTCTACACTACAGATGAGACAGAGAGATTCAGTCTACTCTACAGACAAGTGAGGGACAGAGAGATTCAGTCTACTCTACAGATGAGACAGAGAGATTCAGTCTACTCTACAGATGAGACAGAGAGATTCAGTCTACTCTACAGATGAGACAGAGAGATTCAGTCTACTCTACAGACAAGTGAGGGACAGAGAGATTCAGTCTACTCTACAGATGAGACAGAGAGATTCAGTCTACTCTACAGACAAGTGAGGGACAGAGAGATTCAGTCTACTCTACAGATGAGACAGAGAGATTCAGTCTACTCTACAGACAAGTGAGGGACAGAGAGATTCAGTCTACTCTACAGATGAGACAGAGAGATTCAGTCTACACTACAGATGAGACAGAGAGATTCAGTCTACACTACAGATGAGAAAGAGATTCAGTCTACTCTACAGATGAGACAGAGAGATTCAGTCTACTCTACAGACAAGACAGGGACTGAGAGATTCAGTCTACTCTACAGACAAGAGGGACAGAGAGATTCAGTCTACTCTACAGATGAGACAGAGAGATTCAGTCTACTCTACAGACAAGAGGGACAGAGAGATTCAGTCTACTCTACAGACAAGAGAGGGACTGAGAGATTCAGTCTACTCTACAGACAAGTGAGGGACAGAGAGATTCAGTCTACTCTACAGATGAGACAGAGAGATTCAGTCGACTCTACAGACAAGTGAGGGACAGAGAGATTCAGTCCACTCTACAAATGGGACAGAGATTCAGTCTACTCTACAGACAAGTCAGGGACAGAGAGATTCAGTCCACTCTACAGACAAGTGAGGGACAGAGAGATTCAGTCTACTCTACAGATGAGTCAGAGAGATTCAGTCTACTCTACAGATGAGACAGAGAGATTCAGTCTACTCTACAGATGAGACAGAGAGATTCAGTCTACTCTACAGACAAGTGAGGGACAGAGAGATTTAGTCTACTCTACAGATGAGACAGAGAGATTCAGTCTACTCTACAGACAAGAGAGGGACAGAGAGATTCAGTCTACTCTACAGACAAGAGAGGGGCAGAGAGATTCAGTCTACTCTACAGATGAGACAGAGAGATTCAGTCTACTCTACAGACAAGTGAGGGACAGAGAGATTCAGTCTACTCTACAGACGAGAGAGGGACAGAGAGATTCAGTCTACTCTACAGACAAGTGAGGGACAGAGAGAATCAGTCTACTCTACAGACAAGAGAGGGACAGAGAGATTCAGTCTACTCTACAGATGAGACAGAGAGATTCAGTCTACTCTACAGATGAGAGAGGGACTGAGAGATTCAGTCTACTCTACAGATGAGAAAGGGACTGAGAGATTCAGTCTACTCTACAGACAAGAGAGGGACAGAGAGATTCAGTCTACTCTACAGACAAGAGAGGGACAGAGAGAATCAGTCTACTCTACAGATGGGACAGAGAGATTCAGTCTACTCTACAGACAAGTGAGGGACAGAGATTCAGTCTACTCTACAGACAAGTGAGGGACAGAGAGATTCAGTCTACTCTACAAATGGGACAGAGATTCAGTCTACTCTACAGACAAGTGAGGGACAGAGAGATTCAGTCTACTCTACAGACAAGTGAGGGACAGAGAGATTCAGTCTACACTACAGATGAGTCAGAGAGATTGTCTACTCTACAGATGAGACAGAGAGATTCAGTCTACTCTACAGACAAGTGGGGGACAGAGAGATTTAGTCTACTCTACAGATGAGACAGAGAGATTCAGTCTACTCTACAAACGAGAGAGGGACAGAGAGATTCAGTGTACTCTACAGATGAGACAGAGAGATTCAGTCCACTCTACAGACAAGAGAGGGACAGAGAGATTCAGTCTACTCTACAGACAAGTGAGGGACAGAGAGAATCAGTCTACTCTACAGACAAGAGAGGGACAGAGAGATTCAGTCTACTCTACAGATGAGACAGAGAGATTCAGTCTACTCTACAGATGAGAGAGGGACTGAGAGATTCAGTCTACTCTACAGATGAGAGAGGGACTGAGAGATTCAGTCTACTCTACAGACAAGAGAGGGACAGAGAGATTCAGTCTACTCTGCAGACAAGAGAGGGACAGAGAGAATCAGTCTACTCCACAGATGAGAGAGGGACAGAGAGATTTAGTCTACTCTACAGATGAGACAGAGAGATTCAGTCTACACTACTGATGAGACAGAGAGATTTAGTCTACTCTACAGATGAGACAGAGAGATTCAGTCTACTCTACAGACAAGAGAGGGACAGAGAGATTCAGTCTACTCTACAGACAAGTGAGGGACAGAGAGATTCAGTCTACTCTACAGACAAGAGGGACAGAGAGATTCAGTCTACTCTACAGACAAGAGAGGGACTGAGCGATTCAGTCTACTCTACAGACAAGTGAGGGACAGAGAGATTCAGTCTACTCTACAGACAAGTGAGGGACAGAGAGATTCAGTCTACTCTACAGATGAGTCAGAGAGATTCAGTCTACTCTACAGATGAGACAGAGAGTCAGTCTACTCTACAGATGAGACAGAGAGATTCAGTCTACTCTACAGACAAGTGAGGGACAGAGAGATTTAGTCTACTCTACAGATGAGACAGAGAGATTCAGTCTACTCTACAGACAAGAGAGGGACAGAGAGATTCAGTCAACTCTACAGACAAGAGAGGGACAGAGAGATTCAGTCTACTCTACAGATGAGACAGAGAGATTCAGCCTACTCTACAGACAAGTGAGGGACAGAGAGATTCAGTCTACTCTACAGACGAGAGAGGGACAGAGAGATTCAGTCTACTCTACAGACAAGTGAGGGACAGAGAGATTCAGTCTACTCTACAGATGAGACAGAGAGATTCAGTCTACACTACAGATGAGACAGAGAGATTCAGTCTACACTACAGATGAGAAAGAGATTCAGTCTACTCTACAGATGAGACAGAGAGATTCAGTCTACTCTACAGACAAGACAGGGACTGAGAGATTCAGTCTACTCTACAGACAAGTGAGGGACAGAGAGATTCAGTCTACTCTACAGACAAGTGAGGGACAGAGAGATTCAGTCTACTCTACAGACAAGAGGGACAGAGAGATTCAGTCTACTCTACAGACAAGAGAGGGACTGAGAGATTCAGTCTACTCTACAGACAAGTGAGGGACAGAGAGATTCAGTCTACTCTACAGATGAGACAGAGAGATTCAGTCGACTCTACAGACAAGTGAGGGACAGAGAGATTCAGTCTACTCTACAAATGGGACCGAGATTCAGTCTACTCTACAGACAAGTGAGGGACAGAGAGATTCAGTCCACTCTACAGACAAGTGAGGGACAGAGAGATTCAGTCTACTCTACAGATGAGTCAGAGAGATTCAGTCTACTCTACAGATGAGACAGAGAGATTCAGTCTACTCTACAGATGAGACAGAGAGATTCAGTCTACTCTACAGACAAGAGAGGGACTGAGAGATTCAGTCTACTCTACAGATGAGACAGAGAGATTCAGTCTACACTACAGACAAGAGAGGGACAGAGAGATTTAGTCTACACTACAGACAAGTGAGGGACAGAGAGATTCAGTCTACACTACAGACAAGAGAGGGACAGAGAGATTTAGTCTACACTACAGACAAGAGAGGGACAGAGAGATTTAGTCTACACTACAGACAAGAGAGGGACAGAGAGATTCAGTCTACACTACAGACAAGAGAGGGACAGAGAGATTCAGTCTACACTACAGACAAGTGAGGGACAGAGAGATTTAGTCTACTCTACAGATGAGACAGAGAGATTCAGTCTACTCTACAGACAAGAGAGGGACAGAGAGATTCAGTCTACTCTACAGACAAGAGAGGGACAGAGAGATTCAGTCTACTCTACAGATGAGACAGAGAGATTCAGTCTACTCTACAGACAAGTGAGGGACAGAGAGATTCAGTCTACTCTACAGACGAGAGAGGGACAGAGAGATTCAGTCTACTCTACAGACAAGTGAGGGACAGAGAGAATCAGTCTACTCTACAGACAAGAGAGGGACAGAGAGATTCAGTCTACTCTACAGATGAGACAGAGAGATTCAGTCTACTCTACAGATGAGAGAGGGACTGAGAGATTCAGTCTACTCTACAGATGAGAAAGGGACTGAGAGATTCAGTCTACTCTACAGACAAGAGAGGGACAGAGAGATTCAGTCTACTCTACAGACAAGAGAGGGACAGAGAGATTCAGTCTACTCTACAGACAAGAGAGGGACAGAGAGATTCAGTGTACTCTACAGATGAGACAGAGAGATTCAGTCTACTCTACAGACAAGTGAGGGACAGAGAGATTCAGTCTACTCTACAGACGAGAGAGGGACAGAGAGATTCAGTCTACTCTACAGACAAGTGAGGGACAGAGAGAATCAGTCTACTCTACAGACAAGAGAGGGACAGAGAGATTCAGTCTACTCTACAGACAAGAGAGGGACAGAGAGAATCAGTCTACTCTACAGATGAGAGAGGGACAGAGAGATTTAGTCTACTCTACAGATGAGACAGAGAGATTCAATCTACTCTACAGATGAGACAGAGAGATTTAGTCTACACTACAGATGAGACAGAGAGATTTAGTCTACTCCACAGATGAGACAGAGAGATTCAGTCTACTCTACAGACAAGAGAGGGACAGAGAGATTCAGTCTACTCTACAGACAAGTGAGGGACAGAGAGATTCAGTCTACTCTACAGACAAGAGGGACAGAGAGATTCAGTCTACTCTACAGACAAGAGAGGGACTGAGAGATTCAGTCAACTCTACAGACAAGTGAGGGACAGAGAGATTCAGTCTACTCTACAGATGAGAAAGGGACTGAGAGATTCAGTCTACTCTACAGACAAGTGAGGGACAGAGAGATTCAGTCTACTCTACAGACAAGTGAGGGACAGAGAGATTCAGTCTACTCTACAGATGAGTCAGAGAGATTCAGTCTACTCTACAGACAAGTGAGGGACAGAGAGATTCAGTATACTCTACAGATGAGACAGAGAGATTCAGTCTACTCTACAGACAAGTGGGGGACAGAGAGATTTAGTCTACTCTACAGATGAGACAGAGAGATTCAGTCTACTCTACAGACAAGTGGGGGACAGAGAGATTCAGTCTACTCTACAGATGAGACAGAGAGATTCAGTCTACTCTACAGACAAGTGGGGGACAGAGAGATTCAGTCTACTCTACAGATGAGACAGAGAGATTCAGTCTACTCTACAGACAAGTGGGGGACAGAGAGATTCAGTCTACTCTACAGATGAGACAGAGAGATTCAGTCTACTCTACAGATGAGACAGAGAGATTCAGTCTACTCTACAGACAAGAGAGGGACAGAGAGATTCAGTCTACTCTACAGATGTTACAGAGAGATTCAGTCCACTCTACAGACAAGTGAGGGACAGAGAGATTCAGTCTACTCTACAGACGAGAGAGGGACAGAGAGATTCAGTCTACTCTACAGACAAGTGAGGGACAGAGAGAATCAGTCTACTCTACAGACAAGAGAGGGACAGAGAGATTCAGTCTACTCTACAGATGAGACAGAGAGATTCAGTCTACTCTACAGATGAGAGAGGGACTGAGAGATTCAGTCTACTCTACAGATGAGAGAGGGACTGAGAGATTCAATCTACTCTACAGACAAGAGAGGGACAGAGAGATTCAGTCTACTCTACAGACAAGAGAGGGACAGAGAGAATCAGTCTACTCCACAGATGAGAGAGGGACAGAGAGATTTAGTCTACACTACAGACAAGAGAGGGACAGAGAGATTCAGTCTACACTACAGACAAGAGAGGGACAGAGAGATTCAGTCTACACTACAGACAAGTGAGGGACAGAGAGATTTAGTCTACTCTACAGATGAGACAGAGAGATTCAGTCTACTCTACAGACAAGAGAGGGACAGAGAGATTCAGTCTACTCTACAGACAAGAGAGGGACAGAGAGATTCAGTCTACTCTACAGACAAGTGAGGGACAGAGAGATTCAGTCTACTCTACAGACGAGAGAGGGACAGAGAGATTCAGTCTACTCTACAGACAAGTGAGGGACAGAGAGAATCAGTCTACTCTACAGACAAGAGAGGGACAGAGAGATTCAGTCTACTCTACAGATGAGACAGAGAGATTCAGTCTACTCTACAGATGAGAGAGGGAATGAGAGATTCAGTCTACTCTACAGATGAGAAAGGGACTGAGAGATTCAGTCTACTCTACAGACAAGAGAGGGACAGAGAGATTCAGTCTACTCTACAGACAAGAGAGGGACAGAGAGATTCAGTCTACTCTACAGACAAGAGAGGGACAGAGAGATTCAGTCTACTCTACAGATGAGACAGAGAGATTCAGCCTACTCTACAGACAAGTGAGGGACAGAGAGATTCAGTCTACTCTACAGACGAGAGAGGGACAGAGAGATTCAGTCTACTCTACAGACAAGTGAGGGACAGAGAGATTCAGTCTACTCTACAGATGAGACAGAGAGATTCAGTCTACACTACAGATGAGACAGAGAGATTCAGTCTACACTACAGATGAGAAAGAGATTCAGTCTACTCTACAGATGAGACAGAGAGATTCAGTCTACTCTACAGACAAGACAGGGACTGAGAGATTCAGTCTACTCTACAGACAAGTGAGGGACAGAGAGATTCAGTCTACTCTACAGACAAGTGAGGGACAGAGAGATTCAGTCTACTCTACAGACAAGAGGGACAGAGAGATTCAGTCTACTCTACAGACAAGAGAGGGACTGAGAGATTCAGTCTACTCTACAGACAAGTGA
Organism: Salvelinus fontinalis; assembly: GCF_029448725.1. Classification (NCBI taxonomy): domain Eukaryota; kingdom Metazoa; phylum Chordata; class Actinopteri; order Salmoniformes; family Salmonidae; genus Salvelinus; species Salvelinus fontinalis. The sequence continues at coordinate 39,663,647 of NC_074680.1, forward strand.
GGGACAGAGAGATTCAGTCTACTCTACAGATGAGACAGAGAGATTCAGTCGACTCTACAGACAAGTGAGGGACAGAGAGATTCAGTCTACTCTACAAATGGGACCGAGATTCAGTCTACTCTACAGACAAGTGAGGGACAGAGAGATTCAGTCCACTCTACAGACAAGTGAGGGACAGAGAGATTCAGTCTACTCTACAGATGAGTCAGAGAGATTCAGTCTACTCTACAGATGAGACAGAGAGATTCAGTCTACTCTACAGATGAGACAGAGAGATTCAGTCTACTCTACAGACAAGAGAGGGACTGAGAGATTCAGTCTACTCTACAGATGAGACAGAGAGATTCAGTCTACACTACAGACAAGAGAGGGACAGAGAGATTTAGTCTACACTACAGACAAGTGAGGGACAGAGAGTTTCAGTCTACACTACAGACAAGAGAGGGACAGAGAGATTTAGTCTACACTACAGACAAGAGAGGGACAGAGAGATTTAGTCTACACTACAGACAAGAGAGGGACAGAGAGATTCAGTCTACACTACAGACAAGAGAGGGACAGAGAGATTCAGTCTACACTACAGACAAGTGAGGGACAGAGAGATTTAGTCTACTCTACAGATGAGACAGAGAGATTCAGTCTACTCTACAGACAAGAGAGGGACAGAGAGATTCAGTCTACTCTACAGACAAGAGAGGGACAGAGAGATTCAGTCTACTCTACAGATGAGACAGAGAGATTCAGTCTACTCTACAGACAAGTGAGGGACAGAGAGATTCAGTCTACTCTACAGACGAGAGAGGGACAGAGAGATTCAGTCTACTCTACAGACAAGTGAGGGACAGAGAGAATCAGTCTACTCTACAGACAAGAGAGGGACAGAGAGATTCAGTCTACTCTACAGATGAGACAGAGAGATTCAGTCTACTCTACAGATGAGAGAGGGACTGAGAGATTCAGTCTACTCTACAGATGAGAAAGGGACTGAGAGATTCAGTCTACTCTACAGACAAGAGAGGGACAGAGAGATTCAGTCTACTCTACAGACAAGAGAGGGACAGAGAGATTCAGTCTACTCTACAGACAAGAGAGGGACAGAGAGATTCAGTGTACTCTACAGATGAGACAGAGAGATTCAGTCTACTCTACAGACAAGTGAGGGACAGAGAGATTCAGTCTACTCTACAGACGAGAGAGGGACAGAGAGATTCAGTCTACTCTACAGACAAGTGAGGGACAGAGAGAATCAGTCTACTCTACAGACAAGAGAGGGACAGAGAGATTCAGTCTACTCTACAGACAAGAGAGGGACAGAGAGAATCAGTCTACTCTACAGATGAGAGAGGGACAGAGAGATTTAGTCTACTCTACAGATGAGACAGAGAGATTCAATCTACTCTACAGATGAGACAGAGAGATTTAGTCTACACTACAGATGAGACAGAGAGATTTAGTCTACTCCACAGATGAGACAGAGAGATTCAGTCTACTCTACAGACAAGAGAGGGACAGAGAGATTCAGTCTACTCTACAGACAAGTGAGGGACAGAGAGATTCAGTCTACTCTACAGACAAGAGGGACAGAGAGATTCAGTCTACTCTACAGACAAGAGAGGGACTGAGAGATTCAGTCAACTCTACAGACAAGTGAGGGACAGAGAGATTCAGTCTACTCTACAGATGAGAAAGGGACTGAGAGATTCAGTCTACTCTACAGACAAGTGAGGGACAGAGAGATTCAGTCTACTCTACAGACAAGTGAGGGACAGAGAGATTCAGTCTACTCTACAGATGAGTCAGAGAGATTCAGTCTACTCTACAGACAAGTGAGGGACAGAGAGATTCAGTCTACACTACAGACAAGAGAGGGACAGAGAGATTTAGTCTACACTACAGACAAGAGAGGGACAGAGAGATTTAGTCTACACTACAGACAAGAGAGGGACAGAGAGATTCAGTCTACACTACAGACAAGAGAGGGACAGAGAGATTCAGTCTACACTACAGACAAGTGAGGGACAGAGAGATTTAGTCTACTCTACAGATGAGACAGAGAGATTCAGTCTACTCTACAGACAAGAGAGGGACAGAGAGATTCAGTCTACTCTACAGACAAGAGAGGGACAGAGAGATTCAGTCTACTCTACAGATGAGACAGAGAGATTCAGTCTACTCTACAGACAAGTGAGGGACAGAGAGATTCAGTCTACTCTACAGACGAGAGAGGGACAGAGAGATTCAGTCTACTCTACAGACAAGTGAGGGACAGAGAGAATCAGTCTACTCTACAGACAAGAGAGGGACAGAGAGATTCAGTCTACTCTACAGATGAGACAGAGAGATTCAGTCTACTCTACAGATGAGAGAGGGACTGAGAGATTCAGTCTACTCTACAGATGAGAAAGGGACTGAGAGATTCAGTCTACTCTACAGACAAGAGAGGGACAGAGAGATTCAGTCTACTCTACAGACAAGAGAGGGACAGAGAGATTCAGTCTACTCTACAGACAAGAGAGGGACAGAGAGATTCAGTGTACTCTACAGATGAGACAGAGAGATTCAGTCTACTCTACAGACAAGTGAGGGACAGAGAGATTCAGTCTACTCTACAGACGAGAGAGGGACAGAGAGATTCAGTCTACTCTACAGACAAGTGAGGGACAGAGAGAATCAGTCTACTCTACAGACAAGAGAGGGACAGAGAGATTCAGTCTACTCTACAGACAAGAGAGGGACAGAGAGAATCAGTCTACTCTACAGATGAGAGAGGGACAGAGAGATTTAGTCTACTCTACAGATGAGACAGAGAGATTCAATCTACTCTACAGATGAGACAGAGAGATTTAGTCTACACTACAGATGAGACAGAGAGATTTAGTCTACTCCACAGATGAGACAGAGAGATTCAGTCTACTCTACAGACAAGAGAGGGACAGAGAGATTCAGTCTACTCTACAGACAAGTGAGGGACAGAGAGATTCAGTCTACTCTACAGACAAGAGGGACAGAGAGATTCAGTCTACTCTACAGACAAGAGAGGGACTGAGAGATTCAGTCAACTCTACAGACAAGTGAGGGACAGAGAGATTCAGTCTACTCTACAGATGAGAAAGGGACTGAGAGATTCAGTCTACTCTACAGACAAGTGAGGGACAGAGAGATTCAGTCTACTCTACAGACAAGTGAGGGACAGAGAGATTCAGTCTACTCTACAGATGAGTCAGAGAGATTCAGTCTACTCTACAGACAAGTGAGGGACAGAGAGATTCAGTATACTCTACAGATGAGTCAGAGAGATTCAGTCTACTCTACAGACAAGTGAGGGACAGAGAGATTCAGTCTACTCTACAGACAAGTGAGGGACAGAGAGATTCAGTCTACTCTACAGATGAGTCAGAGAGATTCAGTCTACTCTACAGACAAGTGAGGGACAGAGAGATTCAGTATACTCTACAGATGAGACAGAGAGATTCAGTCTACTCTACAGACAAGTGGGGGACAGAGAGATTTAGTCTACTCTACAGATGAGACAGAGAGATTCAGTCTACTCTACAGACAAGTGGGGGACAGAGAGATTCAGTCTACTCTACAGATGAGACAGAGAGATTCAGTCTACTCTACAGACAAGTGGGGGACAGAGAGATTCAGTCTACTCTACAGATGAGACAGAGAGATTCAGTCTACTCTACAGACAAGTGGGGGACAGAGAGATTCAGTCTACTCTACAGATGAGACAGAGAGATTCAGTCTACTCTACAGATGAGACAGAGAGATTCAGTCTACTCTACAGACAAGAGAGGGACAGAGAGATTCAGTCTACTCTACAGATGAGACAGAGAGATTCAGTCCACTCTACAGACAAGTGAGGGACAGAGAGATTCAGTCTACTCTACAGACGAGAGAGGGACAGAGAGATTCAGTCTACTCTACAGACAAGTGAGGGACAGAGAGAATCAGTCTACTCTACAGACAAGAGAGGGACAGAGAGATTCAGTCTACTCTACAGATGAGACAGAGAGATTCAGTCTACTCTACAGATGAGAGAGGGACTGAGAGATTCAGTCTACTCTACAGATGAGAGAGGGACTGAGAGATTCAATCTACTCTACAGACAAGAGAGGGACAGAGAGATTCAGTCTACTCTACAGACAAGAGAGGGACAGAGAGAATCAGTCTACTCCACAGATGAGAGAGGGACAGAGAGATTTAGTCTACACTACAGACAAGAGAGGGACAGAGAGATTCAGTCTACACTACAGACAAGAGAGGGACAGAGAGATTCAGTCTACACTACAGACAAGTGAGGGACAGAGAGATTTAGTCTACTCTACAGATGAGACAGAGAGATTCAGTCTACTCTACAGACAAGAGAGGGACAGAGAGATTCAGTCTACTCTACAGACAAGAGAGGGACAGAGAGATTCAGTCTACTCTACAGACAAGTGAGGGACAGAGAGATTCAGTCTACTCTACAGACGAGAGAGGGACAGAGAGATTCAGTCTACTCTACAGACAAGTGAGGGACAGAGAGAATCAGTCTACTCTACAGACAAGAGAGGGACAGAGAGATTCAGTCTACTCTACAGATGAGACAGAGAGATTCAGTCTACTCTACAGATGAGAGAGGGAATGAGAGATTCAGTCTACTCTACAGATGAGAAAGGGACTGAGAGATTCAGTCTACTCTACAGACAAGAGAGGGACAGAGAGATTCAGTCTACTCTACAGACAAGAGAGGGACAGAGAGATTCAGTCTACTCTACAGACAAGAGAGGGACAGAGAGATTCAGTCTACTCTACAGATGAGACAGAGAGATTCAGTCTACTCTACAGACAAGTGAGGGACAGAGAGATTCAGTCTACTCTACAGACGAGAGAGGGACAGAGAGATTCAGTCTACTCTACAGACAAGTGAGGGACAGAGAGAATCAGTCTACTCTACAGACAAGAGAGGGACAGAGAGATTTAGTCTACTCTACAGACAAGAGTTGGACAGAGAGAATCAGTCTACTCTACAGATGAGAGAGGGACAGAGAGATTTAGTCTACTCTACAGATGAGACAGAGAGATTCAATCTACTCTACAGATGAGACAGAGAGATTTAGTCTACACTACAGATGAGACAGAGAGATTTAGTCTACTCCACAGATGAGACAGAGAGATTCAGTCTACTCTACAGACAAGAGAGGGACTGAGAGATTCAGTCAACTCTACAGACAAGTGAGGGACAGAGAGATTCAGTCTACTCTACAGATGAGAAAGGGACTGAGAGATTCAGTCTACTCTACAGACAAGTGAGGGACAGAGAGATTCAGTCTACTCTACAGACAAGTGAGGGACAGAGAGATTCAGTCTACTCTACAGATGAGTCAGAGAGATTCAGTCTACTCTACAGACAAGTGAGGGACAGAGAGATTCAGTATACTCTACAGATGAGACAGAGAGATTCAGTCTACTCTACAGACAAGTGGGGGACAGAGAGATTTAGTCTACTCTACAGATGAGACAGAGAGATTCAGTCTACTCTACAGACAAGTGGGGGACATAGAGATTCAGTCTACTCTACAGATGAGACAGAGAGATTCAGTCTACTCTACAGACAAGTGGGGGACAGAGAGATTCAGTCTACTCTACAGATGAGACAGAGAGATTCAGTCTACTCTACAGACAAGTGGGGGACAGAGAGATTCAGTCTACTCTACAGATGAGACAGAGAGATTCAGTCTACTCTACAGATGAGACAGAGAGATTCAGTCTACTCTACAGACAAGAGAGGGACAGAGAGATTCAGTCTACTCTACAGATGAGACAGAGAGATTCAGTCCACTCTACAGACAAGTGAGGGACAGAGAGATTCAGTCTACTCTACAGACGAGAGAGGGACAGAGAGATTCAGTCTACTCTACAGATGAGAGAGGGACTGAGAGATTCAATCTACTCTACAGACAAGAGAGGGACAGAGAGATTCAGTCTACTCTACAGACAAGAGAGGGACAGAGAGAATCAGTCTACTCCACAGATGAGAGAGGGACAGAGAGATTTAGTCTACACTACAGATGAGACAGAGAGATTCAGTCTACACTACAGATGAGACAGAGAGATTTAGTCTACTCTACAGACAAGAGAGGGACAGAGAGATTCAGTCTACTCTACAGATGAGACAGAGAGATTCAGTCTACTCTACAGACAAGAGAGGGACAGAGAGATTCAGTCTACTCTACAGACACGTGAGGGACAGAGAGATTCAGTCTACTCTACAGACAAGAGGGACAGAGAGATTCAGTCTACTCTACAGACAAGAGAGGGACTGAGAGATTCAGTCTACTCTACAGACAAGTGAGGGACAGAGAGATTCAGTCTACTCTACAAATGGGACAGAGATTCAGTCTACTCTACAGACAAGTGAGGGACAGAGAGATTCAGCCTACTCTACAGACAAGTGAGGGACAGAGAGATTCAGTCTACTCTACAGATGAGTCAGAGAGATTCAGTCTACTCTACAGATGAGACAGAGAGATTCAGTCTACTCTACAGATGAGACAGAGAGATTCAGTCTACTCTACAGACAAGTGAGGGACAGACAGATTTAGTCTACTCTACAGATGAGACAGAGAGATTCAGTCTACTCTACAGACAAGAGAGGGACAGAGAGATTCAGTCTACTCTACAGACAAGAGAGGGACAGAGAGATTCAGTCTACTCTACAGATGAGACAGAGAGATTCAGTCTACTCTACAGACAAGTGAGGGACAGAGAGATTCAGTCTACTCTACAGACAAGTGAGGGACAGAGAGAATCAGTCTACTCTACAGACAAGAGAGGGACAGAGAGATTCAGTCTACTCTACAGATGAGACTGAGAGATTCAGTCTACTCTACAGACAAGTGAGGGACAGAGAGATTCAGTCTACTCTACAAATGGGACAGAGATTCAGTCTACTCTACAGACAAGTGAGGGACAGAGAGATTCAGCCTACTCTACAGACAAGTGAGGGACAGAGAGATTCAGTCTACTCTACAGATGAGTCAGAGAGATTCAGTCTACTCTACAGATGAGACAGAGAGATTCAGTCTACTCTACAGATGAGACAGAGAGATTCAGTCTACTCTACAGACAAGTGAGGGACAGAGAGATTTAGTCTACTCTACAGATGAGACAGAGAGATTCAGTCTACTCTACAGACAAGAGAGGGACAGAGAGATTCAGTCTACTCTACAGACAAGAGAGGGACAGAGAGATTCAGTCTACTCTACAGATGAGACAGAGAGATTCAGTCTACTCTACAGACGAGAGAGGGACAGAGAGATTCAGTCTACTCTACAGACAAGTGAGGGACAGAGAGAATCAGTCTACTCTACAGACAAGAGAGGGACAGAGAGATTCAGTCTACTCTACAGATGAGACAGAGAGATTCAGTCTATTCTACAGATGAGAGAGGGACTGAGAGATTCAGTCTACTCTACAGATGAGAGAGGGACTGAGAGATTCAGTCTACTCTACAGACAAGTGAGGGACAGAGAGATTCAGTCTACTCTACAGACGAGAGAGGGACAGAGAGATTCAGTCTACTCTACAGACAAGTGAGGTACAGAGAGAATAAGTCTACTCTACAGACAAGAGAGGGACAGAGAGATTCAGTCTACTCTACAGATGAGACAGAGAGATTCAGTCTATTCTACAGATGAGAGAGGGACTGAGAGATTCAGTCTACTCTACAGATGAGAGAGGGACTGAGAGATTCAGTCTACTCTACAGACAAGAGAGGGACAGAGAGATTCAGTCTACTCTACAGACAAGAGAGGGACAGAGAGAATCAGTCTACTCTACAGATGAGAGAGGGACAGAGAGATTTAGTCTACTCTACAGATGAGACAGAGAGATTCAGTCTACACTACAGATGAGACAGAGAGATTTAGTCTACTCTACAGATGAGACAGAGAGATTCAGTCTACTCTACAGATGAGACAGAGAGATTTAGTCTACTCTACAGATGAGACAGAGAGATTTAGTCTACTCTACAGATGAGACAGAGAGATTTAGTCTTCTCTACAGATGAGACAGAGAGATTCAGTCTACTCTACAGACAAGAGGGACAGAGAGATTCAGTCTACTCTACAGACAAGAGAGGGACTGAGAGATTCAGTCTACTCTACAGACAAGTGAGGGACAGAGAGATTCAGTCTACTCTACAGACAAGAGGGACAGAGAGATTCAGTCTACTCTACAGATGAGACAGAGAGATTCAGTCTACTCTACAGATGAGACAGAGAGATTCAGTCTACTCTACAGACAAGAGAGGGACAGAGAGATTCAGTCTACTCTACAGATGAGACAGAGAGATTCAGTCCACTCTACAGACAAGTGAGGGACAGAGAGATTCAGTCTACTCTACAGACGAGAGAGGGACAGAGAGATTCAGTCTACTCTACAGACAAGTGAGGGACAGAGAGAATCAGTCTACTCTACAGACAAGAGAGGGACAGAGAGATTCAGTCTACTCTACAGATGAGACAGAGAGATTCAGTCTACTCTACAGATGAGAGAGGGACTGAGAGATTCAGTCTACTCTACAGATGAGAGAGGGACTGAGAGATTCAATCTACTCTACAGACAAGAGAGGGACAGAGAGATTCAGTCTACTCTACAGACAAGAGAGGGACAGAGAGAATCAGTCTACTCCACAGATGAGAGAGGGACAGAGAGATTTAGTCTACACTACAGATGAGACAGAGAGATTCAGTCTACACTACAGATGAGACAGAGAGATTTAGTCTACTCTACAGACAAGAGAGGGACAGAGAGATTCAGTCTACTCTACAGATGAGACAGAGAGATTCAGTCTACTCTACAGACAAGAGAGGGACAGAGAGATTCAGTCTACTCTACAGACACGTGAGGGACAGAGAGATTCAGTCTACTCTACAGACAAGAGGGACAGAGAGATTCAGTCTACTCTACAGACAAGAGAGGGACTGAGAGATTCAGTCTACTCTACAGACAAGTGAGGGACAGAGAGATTCAGTCTACTCTACAGACAAGAGAGGGACAGAGAGATTCAGTCTACTCTACAGATGAGACAGAGAGATTCAGTCTACTCTACAGACGAGAGAGGGACAGAGAGATTCAGTCTACTCTACAGACAAGTGAGGGACAGAGAGAATCAGTCTACTCTACAGACAAGAGAGGGACAGAGAGATTCAGTCTACTCTACAGATGAGACAGAGAGATTCAGTCTATTCTACAGATGAGAGAGGGACTGAGAGATTCAGTCTACTCTACAGATGAGAGAGGGACTGAGAGATTCAGTCTACTCTACAGACAAGTGAGGGACAGAGAGATTCAGTCTACTCTACAGACGAGAGAGGGACAGAGAGATTCAGTCTACTCTACAGACAAGTGAGGTACAGAGAGAATCAGTCTACTCTACAGACAAGAGAGGGACAGAGAGATTCAGTCTACTCTACAGATGAGACAGAGAGATTCAGTCTATTCTACAGATGAGAGAGGGACTGAGAGATTCAGTCTACTCTACAGATGAGAGAGGGACTGAGAGATTCAGTCTACTCTACAGACAAGAGAGGGACAGAGAGATTCAGTCTACTCTACAGACAAGAGAGGGACAGAGAGAATCAGTCTACTCTACAGATGAGAGAGGGACAGAGAGATTTAGTCTACTCTACAGATGAGACAGAGAGATTCAGTCTACACTACAGATGAGACAGAGAGATTTAGTCTACTCTACAGATGAGACAGAGAGATTCAGTCTACTCTACAGATGAGACAGAGAGATTTAGTCTACTCTACAGATGAGACAGAGAGATTTAGTCTACTCTACAGATGAGACAGAGAGATTTAGTCTTCTCTACAGATGAGACAGAGAGATTCAGTCTACTCTACAGACAAGAGGGACAGAGAGATTCAGTCTACTCTACAGACAAGAGAGGGACTGAGAGATTCAGTCTACTCTACAGACAAGTGAGGGACAGAGAGATTCAGTCTACTCTACAGACAAGAGGGACAGAGAGATTCAGTCTACTCTACAGATGAGACAGAGAGATTCAGTCTACTCTACAGATGAGACAGAGAGATTCAGTCTACTCTACAGACAAGAGAGGGACAGAGAGATTCAGTCTACTCTACAGATGAGACAGAGAGATTCAGTCCACTCTACAGACAAGTGAGGGACAGAGAGATTCAGTCTACTCTACAGACGAGAGAGGGACAGAGAGATTCAGTCTACTCTACAGACAAGTGAGGGACAGAGAGAATCAGTCTACTCTACAGACAAGAGAGGGACAGAGAGATTCAGTCTACTCTACAGATGAGACAGAGAGATTCAGTCTACTCTACAGATGAGAGAGGGACTGAGAGATTCAGTCTACTCTACAGATGAGAGAGGGACTGAGAGATTCAATCTACTCTACAGACAAGAGAGGGACAGAGAGATTCAGTCTACTCTACAGACAAGAGAGGGACAGAGAGAATCAGTCTACTCCACAGATGAGAGAGGGACAGAGAGATTTAGTCTACACTACAGATGAGACAGAGAGATTCAGTCTACACTACAGATGAGACAGAGAGATTTAGTCTACTCTACAGACAAGAGAGGGACAGAGAGATTCAGTCTACTCTACAGATGAGACAGAGAGATTCAGTCTACTCTACAGACAAGAGAGGGACAGAGAGATTCAGTCTACTCTACAGACACGTGAGGGACAGAGAGATTCAGTCTACTCTACAGACAAGAGGGACAGAGAGATTCAGTCTACTCTACAGACAAGAGAGGGACTGAGAGATTCAGTCTACTCTACAGACAAGTGAGGGACAGAGAGATTCAGTCTACTCTACAAATGGGACAGAGATTCAGTCTACTCTACAGACAAGTGAGGGACAGAGAGATTCAGCCTACTCTACAGACAAGTGAGGGACAGAGAGATTCCGTCTACTCTACAGATGAGTCAGAGAGATTCAGTCTACTCTACAGATGAGACAGAGAGATTCAGTCTACTCTACAGATGAGACAGAGAGATTCAGTCTACTCTACAGACAAGTGAGGGACAGAGAGATTTAGTCTACTCTACAGATGAGACAGAGAGATTCAGTCTACTCTACAGACAAGAGAGGGACAGAGAGATTCAGTCTACTCTACAGACAAGAGAGGGACAGAGAGATTCAGTCTACTCTACAGATGAGACAGAGAGATTCAGTCTACTCTACAGACAAGTGAGGGACAGAGAGATTCAGTCTACTCTACAGACGAGAGAGGGACAGAGAGATTCAGTCTACTCTACAGACAAGTGAGGGACAGAGAGAATCAGTCTACTCTACAGACAAGAGAGGGACGTAGAGATTCAGTCTACTCTACAGATGAGACAGAGAGATTCAGTCTATTCTACAGATGAGAGAGGGACTGAGAGATTCAGTCTACTCTACAGATGAGAGAGGGACTGAGAGATTCAGTCTACTCTACAGACAAGTGAGGGACAGAGAGATTCAGTCTACTCTACAGACGAGAGAGGGACAGAGAGATTCAGTCTACTCTACAGACAAGTGAGGTACAGAGAGAATCAGTCTACTCTACAGACAAGAGAGGGACAGAGAGATTCAGTCTACTCTACAGATGAGACAGAGAGATTCAGTCTATTCTACAGATGAGAGAGGGACTGAGAGATTCAGTCTACTCTACAGATGAGAGAGGGACTGAGAGATTCCGTCTACTCTACAGACAAGAGAGGGACAGAGAGATTCAGTCTACTCTACAGACAAGAGAGGGACAGAGAGAATCAGTCTACTCTACAGATGAGAGAGGGACAGAGAGATTTAGTCTACTCTACAGATGAGACAGAGAGATTCAGTCTACACTACAGATGAGACAGAGAGATTTAGTCTACTCTACAGATGAGACAGAGAGATTCAGTCTACTCTACAGATGAGACAGAGAGATTTAGTCTACTCTACAGATGAGACAGAGAGATTTAGTCTACTCTACAGATGAGACAGAGAGATTTAGTCTTCTCTACAGATGAGACAGAGAGATTCAGTCTACTCTACAGACAAGAGGGACAGAGAGATTCAGTCTACTCTACAGACAAGAGAGGGACTGAGAGATTCAGTCTACTCTACAGACAAGTGAGGGACAGAGAGATTCAGTCTACTCTACAGACAAGAGGGACAGAGAGATTCAGTCTACTCTACAGACAAGTGAGGGACAGAGAGATTCAGTCTACTCTACAGATGAGACAGAGAGATTCAGTCTACTCTACAGACAAGTGAGGGACAGAGATTCAGTCTACTCTACAGATGAGACAGAGAGATTCAGTCTGCTCTACAGACAAGAGGGACAGAGAGATTCAGTCTACTCTACAGATGAGACAGAGAGATTCAGTCTACTCTACAGACAAGAGGGACAGAGAGATTCAGTCTACTCTACAGACAAGTGAGGGACAGAGAGATTCAGTCTACTCTACAGATGAGACAGAGAGATTCAGTCTACTCTACAGACAAGTGAGGGACAGAGATTCAGTCTACTCTACAGACAAGTGAGGGACAGAGAGATTCAGTCTACTCTACAAATGGGACAGAGATTCAGTCTACTCTACAGATGAGACAGAGAGATTCAGTCTACTCTACAGACAAGTGGGGGACAGAGAGATTTAGTCTACTCTACAGATGAGACAGAGAGATTCAGTCTACTCTACAGACAAGAGAGGGACAGAGAGATTCAGTCTACTCTACAGATGAGACAGAGAGATTCAGTCTACTCTACATACAAGAGAGGGACAGAGAGATTCAGTCTACTCTACAGATGAGACAGAGAAGAGATTCAGTCTACTCTACAGACAAGTGAGGGACAGAGAGATTCAGTCTACTCTACAGACGAGAGAGGGACAGAGAGATTCAGTCTACTCTACAGACAAGAGAGGGACAGAGAGATTCAGTCTACTCTACAGACAAGAGAGGGACAGAGAGAATCAGTCTACTCTACAGATGAGAGAGGGACACAGAGATTTAGTCTACTCTACAGATGAGACAGAGAGATTCAGTCTACACTACAGATGAGACAGAGAGATTCAGTCTACTCTACAGATGAGACAGAGAAGAGATTCAGTCTACTCTACAGACAAGTGAGGGACAGAGAGATTCAGTCTACTCTACAGACGAGAGAGGGACAGAGAGATTCAGTCTAATCTACAGACAAGAGGGACAGAGAGATTCAGTCTACGCTACAGACAAGAGAGGGACTGAGAGATTCAGTCTACTCTACAGAAAAGTGAGGGACAGAGAGATTCACTATACTCTACAGATGAGACAGAGAGATTCAGTCTACTCTACAGACAAGTGAGGGACAGAGATTCAGTCTACTCTACAGACAAGTGAGGGACAGAGAGATTCAGTCTACTCTACAGACAAGTGAGGGACAGAGAGATTCAGTCTACTCTACAGATGAGTCAGAGAGATTCAGTCTACTCTACAGATGAGACAGAGAGATTCAGTCGACTCTACAGACAAGTGAGGGACAGAGAGATTCAGTCCACTCTACAAATGGGACAGAGATTCAGTCTACTCTACAGACAAGTCAGGGACAGAGAGATTCAGTCCACTCTACAGACAAGTGAGGGACAGAGAGATTCAGTCTACTCTACAGATGAGTCAGAGAGATTCAGTCTACTCTACAGATGAGACAGAGAGATTCAGTCTACTCTACAGATGAGACAGAGAGATTCAGTCTACTCTACAGACAAGTGAGGGACAGAGAGATTTAGTCTACTCTACAGATGAGACAGAGAGATTCAGTCTACTCTACAGACAAGAGAGGGACAGAGAGATTCAGTCTACTCTACAGACAAGAGAGGGGCAGAGAGATTCAGTCTACTCTACAGATGAGACAGAGAGATTCAGTCTACTCTACAGACAAGTGAGGGACAGAGAGATTCAGTCTACTCTACAGACGAGAGAGGGACAGAGAGATTCAGTCTACTCTACAGACAAGTGAGGGACAGAGAGAATCAGTCTACTCTACAGACAAGAGAGGGACAGAGAGATTCAGTCTACTCTACAGATGAGACAGAGAGATTCAGTCTACTCTACAGATGAGAGAGGGACTGAGAGATTCAGTCTACTCTACAGATGAGAAAGGGACTGAGAGATTCAGTCTACTCTACAGACAAGAGAGGGACAGAGAGATTCAGTCTACTCTACAGACAAGAGAGGGACAGAGAGAATCAGTCTACTCTACAGATGGGACAGAGAGATTCAGTCTACTCTACAGACAAGTGAGGGACAGAGATTCAGTCTACTCTACAGACAAGTGAGGGACAGAGAGATTCAGTCTACTCTACAAATGGGACAGAGATTCAGTCTACTCTACAGACAAGTGAGGGACAGAGAGATTCAGTCTACTCTACAGACAAGTGAGGGACAGAGAGATTCAGTCTACACTACAGATGAGTCAGAGAGATTGTCTACTCTACAGATGAGACAGAGAGATTCAGTCTACTCTACAGACAAGTGGGGGACAGAGAGATTTAGTCTACTCTACAGATGAGACAGAGAGATTCAGTCTACTCTACAGACGAGAGAGGGACAGAGAGATTCAGTGTACTCTACAGATGAGACAGAGAGATTCAGTCCACTCTACAGACAAGAGAGGGACAGAGAGATTCAGTCTACTCTACAGACAAGTGAGGGACAGAGAGAATCAGTCTACTCTACAGACAAGAGAGGGACAGAGAGATTCAGTCTACTCTACAGATGAGACAGAGAGATTCAGTCTACTCTACAGATGAGAGAGGGACTGAGAGATTCAGTCTACTCTACAGATGAGAGAGGGACTGAGAGATTCAGTCTACTCTACAGACAAGAGAGGGACAGAGAGATTCAGTCTACTCTGCAGACAAGAGAGGGACAGAGAGAATCAGTCTACTCCACAGATGAGAGAGGGACAGAGAGATTTAGTCTACTCTACAGATGAGACAGAGAGATTCAGTCTACACTACTGATGAGACAGAGAGATTTAGTCTACTCTACAGATGAGACAGAGAGATTCAGTCTACTCTACAGACAAGAGAGGGACAGAGAGATTCAGTCTACTCTACAGACAAGTGAGGGACAGAGAGATTCAGTCTACTCTACAGACAAGAGGGACAGAGAGATTCAGTCTACTCTACAGACAAGAGAGGGACTGAGCGATTCAGTCTACTCTACAGACAAGTGAGGGACAGAGAGATTCAGTCTACTCTACAGACAAGTGAGGGACAGAGAGATTCAGTCTACTCTACAGATGAGTCAGAGAGATTCAGTCTACTCTACAGATGAGACAGAGAGATTCAGTCTACTCTACAGATGAGACAGAGAGATTCAGTCTACTCTACAGACAAGTGAGGGACAGAGAGAATTAGTCTACTCTACAGATGAGACAGAGAGATTCAGTCTACTCTACAGACAAGAGAGGGACAGAGAGATTCAGTCAACTCTACAGACAAGAGAGGGACAGAGAGATTCAGTCTACTCTACAGATGAGACAGAGAGATTCAGCCTACTCTACAGACAAGTGAGGGACAGAGAGATTCAGTCTACTCTACAGACGAGAGAGGGACAGAGAGATTCAGTCTACTCTACAGACAAGTGAGGGACAGAGAGATTCAGTCTACTCTACAGATGAGACAGAGAGATTCAGTCTACACTACAGATGAGACAGAGAGATTCAGTCTACACTACAGATGAGAAAGAGATTCAGTCTACTCTACAGATGAGACAGAGAGATTCAGTCTACTCTACAGACAAGACAGGGACTGAGAGATTCAGTCTACTCTACAGACAAGTGAGGGACAGAGAGATTCAGTCTACTCTACAGACAAGTGAGGGACAGAGATTCAGTCTACTCTACAGACAAGTGAGGGACAGAGAGATTCAGTCTACTCTACAAATGGGACAGAGATTCAGTCTACTCTACAGACAAGTGAGGGACAGAGAGATTCAGTCTACTCTACAGACAAGTGAGGGACAGAGAGATTCAGTCTACACTACAGATGAGTCAGAGAGATTGTCTACTCTACAGATGAGACAGAGAGATTCAGTCTACTCTACAGACAAGTGGGGGACAGAGAGATTTAGTCTACTCTACAGATGAGACAGAGAGATTCAGTCTACTCTACAGACGAGAGAGGGACAGAGAGATTCAGTGTACTCTACAGATGAGACAGAGAGATTCAGTCCACTCTACAGACAAGAGAGGGACAGAGAGATTCAGTCTACTCTACAGACAAGTGAGGGACAGAGAGAATCAGTCTACTCTACAGACAAGAGAGGGACAGAGAGATTCAGTCTACTCTACAGATGAGACAGAGAGATTCAGTCTACTCTACAGATGAGAGAGGGACTGAGAGATTCAGTCTACTCTACAGATGAGAGAGGGACTGAGAGATTCAGTCTACTCTACAGACAAGAGAGGGACAGAGAGATTCAGTCTACTCTGCAGACAAGAGAGGGACAGAGAGAATCAGTCTACTCCACAGATGAGAGAGGGACAGAGAGATTTAGTCTACTCTACAGATGAGACAGAGAGATTCAGTCTACACTACTGATGAGACAGAGAGATTTAGTCTACTCTACAGATGAGACAGAGAGATTCAGTCTACTCTACAGACAAGAGAGGGACAGAGAGATTCAGTCTACTCTACAGACAAGTGAGGGACAGAGAGATTCAGTCTACTCTACAGACAAGAGGGACAGAGAGATTCAGTCTACTCTACAGACAAGAGAGGGACTGAGCGATTCAGTCTACTCTACAGACAAGTGAGGGACAGAGAGATTCAGTCTACTCTACAGACAAGTGAGGGACAGAGAGATTCAGTCTACTCTACAGATGAGTCAGAGAGATTCAGTCTACTCTACAGATGAGACAGAGAGATTCAGTCTACTCTACAGATGAGACAGAGAGATTCAGTCTACTCTACAGACAAGTGAGGGACAGAGAGATTTAGTCTACTCTACAGATGAGACAGAGAGATTCAGTCTACTCTACAGACAAGAGAGGGACAGAGAGATTCAGTCAACTCTACAGACAAGAGAGGGACAGAGAGATTCAGTCTACTCTACAGATGAGACAGAGAGATTCAGCCTACTCTACAGACAAGTGAGGGACAGAGAGATTCAGTCTACTCTACAGACGAGAGAGGGACAGAGAGATTCAGTCTACTCTACAGACAAGTGAGGGACAGAGAGATTCAGTCTACTCTACAGATGAGACAGAGAGATTCAGTCTACACTACAGATGAGACAGAGAGATTCAGTCTACACTACAGATGAGAAAGAGATTCAGTCTACTCTACAGATGAGACAGAGAGATTCAGTCTACTCTACAGACAAGACAGGGACTGAGAGATTCAGTCTACTCTACAGACAAGTGAGGGACAGAGAGATTCAGTCTACTCTACAGACAAGTGAGGGACAGAGAGATTCAGTCTACTCTACAGACAAGAGGGACAGAGAGATTCAGTCTACTCTACAGACAAGAGAGGGACTGAGAGATTCAGTCTACTCTACAGACAAGTGAGGGACAGAGAGATTCAGTCTACTCTACAGATGAGACAGAGAGATTCAGTCGACTCTACAGACAAGTGAGGGACAGAGAGATTCAGTCTACTCTACAAATGGGACCGAGATTCAGTCTACTCTACAGACAAGTGAGGGACAGAGAGATTCAGTCCACTCTACAGACAAGTGAGGGACAGAGAGATTCAGTCTACTCTACAGATGAGTCAGAGAGATTCAGTCTACTCTACAGATGAGACAGAGAGATTCAGTCTACTCTACAGATGAGACAGAGAGATTCAGTCTACTCTACAGACAAGAGAGGGACTGAGAGATTCAGTCTACTCTACAGATGAGACAGAGAGATTCAGTCTACACTACAGACAAGAGAGGGACAGAGAGATTTAGTCTACACTACAGACAAGTGAGGGACAGAGAGATTCAGTCTACACTACAGACAAGAGAGGGACAGAGAGATTTAGTCTACACTACAGACAAGAGAGGGACAGAGAGATTTAGTCTACACTACAGACAAGAGAGGGACAGAGAGATTCAGTCTACACTACAGACAAGAGAGGGACAGAGAGATTCAGTCTACACTACAGACAAGTGAGGGACAGAGAGATTTAGTCTACTCTACAGATGAGACAGAGAGATTCAGTCTACTCTACAGACAAGAGAGGGACAGAGAGATTCAGTCTACTCTACAGACAAGAGAGGGACAGAGAGATTCAGTCTACTCTACAGATGAGACAGAGAGATTCAGTCTACTCTACAGACAAGTGAGGGACAGAGAGATTCAGTCTACTCTACAGACGAGAGAGGGACAGAGAGATTCAGTCTACTCTACAGACAAGTGAGGGACAGAGAGAATCAGTCTACTCTACAGACAAGAGAGGGACAGAGAGATTCAGTCTACTCTACAGATGAGACAGAGAGATTCAGTCTACTCTACAGATGAGAGAGGGACTGAGAGATTCAGTCTACTCTACAGATGAGAAAGGGACTGAGAGATTCAGTCTACTCTACAGACAAGAGAGGGACAGAGAGATTCAGTCTACTCTACAGACAAGAGAGGGACAGAGAGATTCAGTCTACTCTACAGACAAGAGAGGGACAGAGAGATTCAGTGTACTCTACAGATGAGACAGAGAGATTCAGTCTACTCTACAGACAAGTGAGGGACAGAGAGATTCAGTCTACTCTACAGACGAGAGAGGGACAGAGAGATTCAGTCTACTCTACAGACAAGTGAGGGACAGAGAGAATCAGTCTACTCTACAGACAAGAGAGGGACAGAGAGATTCAGTCTACTCTACAGACAAGAGAGGGACAGAGAGAATCAGTCTACTCTACAGATGAGAGAGGGACAGAGAGATTTAGTCTACTCTACAGATGAGACAGAGAGATTCAATCTACTCTACAGATGAGACAGAGAGATTTAGTCTACACTACAGATGAGACAGAGAGATTTAGTCTACTCCACAGATGAGACAGAGAGATTCAGTCTACTCTACAGACAAGAGAGGGACAGAGAGATTCAGTCTACTCTACAGACAAGTGAGGGACAGAGAGATTCAGTCTACTCTACAGACAAGAGGGACAGAGAGATTCAGTCTACTCTACAGACAAGAGAGGGACTGAGAGATTCAGTCAACTCTACAGACAAGTGAGGGACAGAGAGATTCAGTCTACTCTACAGATGAGAAAGGGACTGAGAGATTCAGTCTACTCTACAGACAAGTGAGGGACAGAGAGATTCAGTCTACTCTACAGACAAGTGAGGGACAGAGAGATTCAGTCTACTCTACAGATGAGTCAGAGAGATTCAGTCTACTCTACAGACAAGTGAGGGACAGAGAGATTCAGTATACTCTACAGATGAGACAGAGAGATTCAGTCTACTCTACAGACAAGTGGGGGACAGAGAGATTTAGTCTACTCTACAGATGAGACAGAGAGATTCAGTCTACTCTACAGACAAGTGGGGGACAGAGAGATTCAGTCTACTCTACAGATGAGACAGAGAGATTCAGTCTACTCTACAGACAAGTGGGGGACAGAGAGATTCAGTCTACTCTACAGATGAGACAGAGAGATTCAGTCTACTCTACAGACAAGTGGGGGACAGAGAGATTCAGTCTACTCTACAGATGAGACAGAGAGATTCAGTCTACTCTACAGATGAGACAGAGAGATTCAGTCTACTCTACAGACAAGAGAGGGACAGAGAGATTCAGTCTACTCTACAGATGAGACAGAGAGATTCAGTCCACTCTACAGACAAGTGAGGGACAGAGAGATTCAGTCTACTCTACAGACGAGAGAGGGACAGAGAGATTCAGTCTACTCTACAGACAAGTGAGGGACAGAGAGAATCAGTCTACTCTACAGACAAGAGAGGGACAGAGAGATTCAGTCTACTCTACAGATGAGACAGAGAGATTCAGTCTACTCTACAGATGAGAGAGGGACTGAGAGATTCAGTCTACTCTACAGATGAGAGAGGGACTGAGAGATTCAATCTACTCTACAGACAAGAGAGGGACAGAGAGATTCAGTCTACTCTACAGACAAGAGAGGGACAGAGAGAATCAGTCTACTCCACAGATGAGAGAGGGACAGAGAGATTCAGTCTACTCTACAGACAAGTGAGGGACAGAGAGATTCAGTCTACTCTACAGACAAGTGAGGGACAGAGAGATTCAGTCTACTCTACAGATGAGTCAGAGAGATTCAGTCTACTCTACAGACAAGTGAGGGACAGAGAGATTCAGTATACTCTACAGATGAGACAGAGAGATTCAGTCTACTCTACAGACAAGTGGGGGACAGAGAGATTTAGTCTACTCTACAGATGAGACAGAGAGATTCAGTCTACTCTACAGACAAGTGGGGGACAGAGAGATTCAGTCTACTCTACAGATGAGACAGAGAGATTCAGTCTACTCTACAGACAAGTGGGGGACAGAGAGATTCAGTCTACTCTACAGATGAGACAGAGAGATTCAGTCTACTCTACAGACAAGTGGGGGACAGAGAGATTCAGTCTACTCTACAGATGAGACAGAGAGATTCAGTCTACTCTACAGATGAGACAGAGAGATTCAGTCTACTCTACAGACAAGAGAGGGACAGAGAGATTCAGTCTACTCTACAGATGAGACAGAGAGATTCAGTCCACTCTACAGACAAGTGAGGGACAGAGAGATTCAGTCTACTCTACAGACGAGAGAGGGACAGAGAGATTCAGTCTACTCTACAGACAAGTGAGGGACAGAGAGAATCAGTCTACTCTACAGACAAGAGAGGGACAGAGAGATTCAGTCTACTCTACAGATGAGACAGAGAGATTCAGTCTACTCTACAGATGAGAGAGGGACTGAGAGATTCAGTCTACTCTACATATGAGAGAGGGACTGAGAGATTCAATCTACTCTACAGACAAGAGAGGGACAGAGAGATTCAGTCTACTCTACAGACAAGAGAGGGACAGAGAGAATCAGTCTACTCCACAGATGAGAGAGGGACAGAGAGATTTAGTCT
This sequence comes from Salvelinus fontinalis, assembly GCF_029448725.1. Classification (NCBI taxonomy): domain Eukaryota; kingdom Metazoa; phylum Chordata; class Actinopteri; order Salmoniformes; family Salmonidae; genus Salvelinus; species Salvelinus fontinalis. Next base: position 39,684,725 of record NC_074680.1, read on the forward strand.
ACACTACAGACAAGAGAGGGACAGAGAGATTCAGTCTACACTACAGACAAGAGAGGGACAGAGAGATTCAGTCTACACTACAGACAAGTGAGGGACAGAGAGATTTAGTCTACTCTACAGATGAGACAGAGAGATTCAGTCTACTCTACAGACAAGTGAGGGACAGAGAGATTCAGTCTACTCTACAGACAAGAGAGGGACAGAGAGATTCAGTCTACTCTACAGACAAGTGAGGGACAGAGAGATTCAGTCTACTCTACAGACGAGAGAGGGACAGAGAGATTCAGTCTACTCTACAGACAAGTGAGGGACAGAGAGAATCAGTCTACTCTACAGACAAGAGAGGGACAGAGAGATTCAGTCTACTCTACAGATGAGACAGAGAGATTCAGTCTACTCTACAGATGAGAGAGGGAATGAGAGATTCAGTCTACTCTACAGATGAGAAAGGGACTGAGAGATTCAGTCTACTCTACAGACAAGAGAGGGACAGAGAGATTCAGTCTACTCTACAGACAAGAGAGGGACAGAGAGATTCAGTCTACTCTACAGACAAGAGAGGGACAGAGAGATTCAGTCTACTCTACAGATGAGACAGAGAGATTCAGCCTACTCTACAGACAAGTGAGGGACAGAGAGATTCAGTCTACTCTACAGACGAGAGAGGGACAGAGAGATTCAGTCTACTCTACAGACAAGTGAGGGACAGAGAGATTCAGTCTACTCTACAGATGAGACAGAGAGATTCAGTCTACACTACAGATGAGACAGAGAGATTCAGTCTACACTACAGATGAGAAAGAGATTCAGTCTACTCTACAGATGAGACAGAGAGATTCAGTCTACTCTACAGACAAGACAGGGACTGAGAGATTCAGTCTACTCTACAGACAAGTGAGGGACAGAGAGATTCAGTCTACTCTACAGACAAGTGAGGGACAGAGAGATTCAGTCTACTCTACAGACAAGAGGGACAGAGAGATTCAGTCTACTCTACAGACAAGAGAGGGACTGAGAGATTCAGTCTACTCTACAGACAAGTGAGGGACAGAGAGATTCAGTCTACTCTACAGATGAGACAGAGAGATTCAGTCGACTCTACAGACAAGTGAGGGACAGAGAGATTCAGTCTACTCTACAAATGGGACCGAGATTCAGTCTACTCTACAGACAAGTGAGGGACAGAGAGATTCAGTCCACTCTACAGACAAGTGAGGGACAGAGAGATTCAGTCTACTCTACAGATGAGTCAGAGAGATTCAGTCTACTCTACAGATGAGACAGAGAGATTCAGTCTACTCTACAGATGAGACAGAGAGATTCAGTCTACTCTACAGACAAGAGAGGGACTGAGAGATTCAGTCTACTCTACAGATGAGACAGAGAGATTCAGTCTACACTACAGACAAGAGAGGGACAGAGAGATTTAGTCTACACTACAGACAAGTGAGGGACAGAGAGATTCAGTCTACACTACAGACAAGAGAGGGACAGAGAGATTTAGTCTACACTACAGACAAGAGAGGGACAGAGAGATTTAGTCTACACTACAGACAAGAGAGGGACAGAGAGATTCAGTCTACACTACAGACAAGAGAGGGACAGAGAGATTCAGTCTACACTACAGACAAGTGAGGGACAGAGAGATTTAGTCTACTCTACAGATGAGACAGAGAGATTCAGTCTACTCTACAGACAAGAGAGGGACAGAGAGATTCAGTCTACTCTACAGACAAGAGAGGGACAGAGAGATTCAGTCTACTCTACAGATGAGACAGAGAGATTCAGTCTACTCTACAGACAAGTGAGGGACAGAGAGATTCAGTCTACTCTACAGACGAGAGAGGGACAGAGAGATTCAGTCTACTCTACAGACAAGTGAGGGACAGAGAGAATCAGTCTACTCTACAGACAAGAGAGGGACAGAGAGATTCAGTCTACTCTACAGATGAGACAGAGAGATTCAGTCTACTCTACAGATGAGAGAGGGACTGAGAGATTCAGTCTACTCTACAGATGAGAAAGGGACTGAGAGATTCAGTCTACTCTACAGACAAGAGAGGGACAGAGAGATTCAGTCTACTCTACAGACAAGAGAGGGACAGAGAGATTCAGTCTACTCTACAGACAAGAGAGGGACAGAGAGATTCAGTGTACTCTACAGATGAGACAGAGAGATTCAGTCTACTCTACAGACAAGTGAGGGACAGAGAGATTCAGTCTACTCTACAGACGAGAGAGGGACAGAGAGATTCAGTCTACTCTACAGACAAGTGAGGGACAGAGAGAATCAGTCTACTCTACAGACAAGAGAGGGACAGAGAGATTCAGTCTACTCTACAGACAAGAGAGGGACAGAGAGAATCAGTCTACTCTACAGATGAGAGAGGGACAGAGAGATTTAGTCTACTCTACAGATGAGACAGAGAGATTCAATCTACTCTACAGATGAGACAGAGAGATTTAGTCTACACTACAGATGAGACAGAGAGATTTAGTCTACTCCACAGATGAGACAGAGAGATTCAGTCTACTCTACAGACAAGAGAGGGACAGAGAGATTCAGTCTACTCTACAGACAAGTGAGGGACAGAGAGATTCAGTCTACTCTACAGACAAGAGGGACAGAGAGATTCAGTCTACTCTACAGACAAGAGAGGGACTGAGAGATTCAGTCAACTCTACAGACAAGTGAGGGACAGAGAAATTCAGTCTACTCTACAGATGAGAAAGGGACTGAGAGATTCAGTCTACTCTACAGACAAGTGAGGGACAGAGAGATTCAGTCTACTCTACAGACAAGTGAGGGACAGAGAGATTCAGTCTACTCTACAGATGAGTCAGAGAGATTCAGTCTACTCTACAGACAAGTGAGGGACAGAGAGATTCAGTATACTCTACAGATGAGTCAGAGAGATTCAGTCTACTCTACAGACAAGTGAGGGACAGAGAGATTCAGTCTACTCTACAGACAAGTGAGGGACAGAGAGATTCAGTCTACTCTACAGATGAGTCAGAGAGATTCAGTCTACTCTACAGACAAGTGAGGGACAGAGAGATTCAGTATACTCTACAGATGAGACAGAGAGATTCAGTCTACTCTACAGACAAGTGGGGGACAGAGAGATTTAGTCTACTCTACAGATGAGACAGAGAGATTCAGTCTACTCTACAGACAAGTGGGGGACAGAGAGATTCAGTCTACTCTACAGATGAGACAGAGAGATTCAGTCTACTCTACAGACAAGTGGGGGACAGAGAGATTCAGTCTACTCTACAGATGAGACAGAGAGATTCAGTCTACTCTACAGACAAGTGGGGGACAGAGAGATTCAGTCTACTCTACAGATGAGACAGAGAGATTCAGTCTACTCTACAGATGAGACAGAGAGATTCAGTCTACTCTACAGACAAGAGAGGGACAGAGAGATTCAGTCTACTCTACAGATGAGACAGAGAGATTCAGTCCACTCTACAGACAAGTGAGGGACAGAGAGATTCAGTCTACTCTACAGACGAGAGAGGGACAGAGAGATTCAGTCTACTCTACAGACAAGTGAGGGACAGAGAGAATCAGTCTACTCTACAGACAAGAGAGGGACAGAGAGATTCAGTCTACTCTACAGATGAGACAGAGAGATTCAGTCTACTCTACAGATGAGAGAGGGACTGAGAGATTCAGTCTACTCTACAGATGAGAGAGGGACTGAGAGATTCAATCTACTCTACAGACAAGAGAGGGACAGAGAGATTCAGTCTACTCTACAGACAAGAGAGGGACAGAGAGAATCAGTCTACTCCACAGATGAGAGAGGGACAGAGAGATTTAGTCTACACTACAGACAAGAGAGGGACAGAGAGATTCAGTCTACACTACAGACAAGAGAGGGACAGAGAGATTCAGTCTACACTACAGACAAGTGAGGGACAGAGAGATTTAGTCTACTCTACAGATGAGACAGAGAGATTCAGTCTACTCTACAGACAAGAGAGGGACAGAGAGATTCAGTCTACTCTACAGACAAGAGAGGGACAGAGAGATTCAGTCTACTCTACAGACAAGTGAGGGACAGAGAGATTCAGTCTACTCTACAGACGAGAGAGGGACAGAGAGATTCAGTCTACTCTACAGACAAGTGAGGGACAGAGAGAATCAGTCTACTCTACAGACAAGAGAGGGACAGAGAGATTCAGTCTACTCTACAGATGAGACAGAGAGATTCAGTCTACTCTACAGATGAGAGAGGGAATGAGAGATTCAGTCTACTCTACAGATGAGAAAGGGACTGAGAGATTCAGTCTACTCTACAGACAAGAGAGGGACAGAGAGATTCAGTCTACTCTACAGACAAGAGAGGGACAGAGAGATTCAGTCTACTCTACAGACAAGAGAGGGACAGAGAGATTCAGTCTACTCTACAGATGAGACAGAGAGATTCAGTCTACTCTACAGACAAGTGAGGGACAGAGAGATTCAGTCTACTCTACAGACGAGAGAGGGACAGAGAGATTCAGTCTACTCTACAGACAAGTGAGGGACAGAGAGAATCAGTCTACTCTACAGACAAGAGAGGGACAGAGAGATTTAGTCTACTCTACAGACAAGAGAGGGACAGAGAGAATCAGTCTACTCTACAGATGAGAGAGGG